>NC_049901.1:24201172-24503270 GCF_001411555.2 Juglans regia | reverse complement strand
TCATCGATGTAGGAATATTGTACTTTGCCCTGAATGCTCAGAGGTCTTAGGCGGAATCCGACGACTTCCAACTCTTCCCAATGAAGTATAGAGACTCGGAACTCGAGGAACTCTTTGGGTCCATCGAAGCGGTAGAGAAGAACGTGGAGAGCAACGAAGAGGAAGACAGAAGACTTCGAGGTTGCAATAGAAGGAGACGACGAAGAGCGACTGAGAAACGGCAGAAGAAGATGATGAAGGGTGACGGAGAAAAGTTGCAGAGGAGAAAGACTCAGAAGGGAGCAAACGAAATGAAAGGGAAGAGAGGAAGCAAATGAAGGAAAGGGAAGAAGAGAACCAAATGGTGAAAATGTGAGGGGGAAGAGGCCTTATATAGGCCCACATGTAAATCGAGGCGCCATAGAGAGTACGAGTAGGCGACCTCAGCAAGTCCAACCGGCGTAGGGTTGCACAGATGTGAGAAGCCACGTCAGGTGCCTGGAAGGCACGGGCCAATAAACCGCCCCAGAGGTACCAGACGCGCCCCTCTCTCTCTCCCTACAATCAGTCCGAAGCCAATAGCTTTCTCTCCCATTTTCCCATCGATTTCCCTCCACCACGCCACCACCACGCCGCCACCATGAGTAGCCCCTCCCACGAGCCTCGTCGGCCAGTTAACGTGGCCTCACCCTCATCATAGACTTCCCCATGGCTCACCCCGTAGCCTTTGCTCCCTCTGGTTCCCCCATCACCATCACAGCTCTACCCAGATCATGGCGCCCAACCACCACAAGCCACCATGCCCCATCGTAGGCCACCTCCTCTCCCAAGATCTGTTGTCGTGCACCCCATCTACACATCTCCCTTTCTCCCTCAAGGATGTCACCGATCCTTTGCCGTGCCATCGTGCGCAGCCACTGCCCATGGCCAACCGAGGTTAGCCCCATGACTTAGCCCGAGCACTACCGTGCCCAGCCAGCTGAGGCCTTGCCTCCCTCTCTTTTCTCCTTCTGTCTCTAGCACCCACGCACAACCCCACCACCGTACATGGCCAAACCAGCCACGGACCACCTCTCTCCACCTATTGTCTCCACCACGAAACCCTCCAAACCCTAACCACCCCAAACAGCCATGTCTTAGGGTCACGACAGTGACCACCGTGCCTCAACCAGCCTCTCATTGCACGTGCATAGCCGCCATTGCGGGACCTTGCCGGACAGCAAGCGATGCAGCAAGCATTCAGCCTCTCGCTATGGTATAATTCCTAGCCCTTTTTTATTAAGATTTATACTATTGCAAAGTTGGTATTGAATAATGTTATGATTGTGCTACGTTGTGAATTGTGGATTTTGGGATGGAGTTGTTTGTGATGTGAAGTTGTGTGGAGTGTGTCTGGGATTATGTAGTTTGAAGTGTTGGGATGGTTGCGTAGTTGTGAAGTGTGTTCTGTGGCGATGTAGTTGAAGTGTTTTTGCATTACTGTGTGGTTTGTATTATGTTCGTGAGTAGTGTGGAGTGACGAGGCACGCAACCTTAGATGATTACACCGCATCCAATCACTTTACACAACTCGCAACAGTGAACTGTACAGTGATCCCATCGCAACCTTAGATGATTACACCGCATCCCATCATGGTTGCGTAGCTGTGAAGTGTGTTCTGAGTGAGCGTTAGGACAGACATGTCCAAGAGTGACCCTTTTTCGATTTTATTAAAAAAGCCCTCACTTGTGGTGGAGGAATACCGTGAAAAATAAACAAACCACACTTGAAGCATAACAACCTTAGATGCCCAAAAAAAAAAAGAATTTCCAACAAACCAGGACCAATGCAACATTGAATTATAAACGTAAAAAAGGAAGTTCTCAACTATCTATGTGCAGCAATCTTCTTAACATCCCGCTTCCTATATCTGCTCCAGTGAATGACACACCATTATTATTGGCCCCTTGTTTAGCAAGGCAATCCACAACCATGTTTGCTTCCATGAAAATATGACAAATACTACAATTCAAGGCACTAAATAGCATTTTAATTTCTTCCCAAAAATCCCACAAATACCAAAGCGTACAACTTCCCGACTGGATCCATCCAACAATGACCGCCAAATCCGTCTCCACAATAAAATCCCTAAGCCTGAGCGAGCTTCATGTAACATATGAAAAGGTCATTTTGTAAAAGGACTTTTATTTTAATTTAAGGATTTCTATTGCAAACTTTCTTTTAACTTATAGAGTAGGTTTTTATCTTACACTTAGAACCTTTCATATCTTGGGAAGGAAAGGGAAAAAGTTTTAAAATGGTCAGTAATTCCCGTCTCATTTTTTAAAATCTTACCACAAGGACGGGCGTTACAAATATAGTAATATGTAATATTATAGTATGATAGCATGTAATTAGACACTATAGTAAATATAAATCTAGTATAAAAATAAGTTAAATATCAATAAAGAAGTAAATTAGCAATGAATGCCTTAGTTTTAGTTTTAGTTTTTACTGTTTTAAAAAAATTAAAATTTGAAAGTCCAAAAAACACTCTTTTTTTAAAATGGACTAAATATGAATGTATAAAAAAAAGTTCAACGAAAGTCCAAATCTAATTCCGTTTCGACGAATCAAAGTTGGTGTTAGTGTCGAAATCGGATCTAGGTCCCGTTTGGATGTTGGAAGGATCAGAGTGTAGTTCAATTTTAAACCTACTTCCATATCCAAACACACAGCCAAGCCTTCTCTGAACCTCACACAAGTTAAGACCGACAAACCCACGAGACCCACAATCAACAAAAGTAGCACAGATGTTTGTAGCTCTTCTAACTCATTGCGTGTTGTTCTATCTCTTTGTTTCTCTTTTCTGTGAAAAACCATCTCCTTCCCCAATCTCACTATGCCTAGCAGACCCACATAAAATTGAAAAAAATGTCCTCATGAAACTAAAGATCGGCTCAGGTTATCATATATGCTGGACCTCTCTCTTGTACCAACCCAAGTGTGGGTGAGTTTTTTTTATTTTCTCCGGCACAAGAATTTTTGTACTACTTATTAAATAATATGTATACAAATAATGGAATAAAATGTGGGCATGATACTATTGTGTTTTTATTGAAAATTATTTTATTTTATTTTTATAAATTTCCAGTAAGAAAAAATTTGCATACAAATGTAGTGGGAAATTATTTTTTACATGCATTGTGGGAATTTATGTTTGATTTACGTTATTTATTAGGAAAAGATTTAATAAATTAATTATACAATCATTATAACAATTTCTCAGTCATTGGTGGGACCATATCTTTTTCAACTTTCCATAAATAAATCGAAACTCATCTTAACATCTAAACACATATAAACTCATCTTAGGTGGGCCCCACAAAACTCACTCAACATCTCAACTCACAATTATTCATAAAGAATTCAACTCATCTTAATTCAGCTTAACATCCAAACGCAGCCATATAAGAATTTGATTCCAATTAAGTCGATGCTCACCCCTAGTAGGAATAATTGGATGGGGATAATAAGGCAAATGTTTTTGCTAGGTTTTTGTATGATGGTCACGAGGATGTCAAAATGGACAAAGATAATAACCAATATGGAAAAGAATCCATTTGAGGCTCGTCGATGGTACTTTGTTGACCCAAGGGTTACCACTCTATTCTTAAACACTCCAGAGTGGATATGAGAGTTCCACTAGGACATTCTACCGTCTTAGCACTTGGGATCGTAATAAAACTTTTAAATCCTTTTCTTTGAAAACACTTTCTTTGAAAGCATTTTTCCCCCAAATGCATGTGACATGAGACTTATAAGATGCTTACTTACACTTGACATGTGAAATGTGAAATGTCGTGCATGAAATAACCAAGCATAACATGTTCATTTCTTAGCATGATGACATAAATCATATGAGATATCAAAACATATACTTGAACCCCATGAAAAAGGGCCTTGGCCGAAACATATAGATGCAAAACATGAAGATTAATCACTTAAACATACTTCTTCTTCAAACATAGTTGCTTAGAAATCAAAGCATAACGAAATAAAATATATAATCATGGTGTTTGGCCAAAATCCAAAACTTCTAAGACATGGTATAGCCGAATCATCAAGTAACACAAATCAACCACAATGTTTTCCTTCAAACCGAAACATGCTAAGGACATTCTTGCCATTGTCATCTAAAATCGAATCATACCGTTCATGTAATATTCATATTCCAAGAAACACATAAGCATATTCAAACAAACAAAAAAGAAATAACAAACAAAACAAACATAATAATGAAAGGATTTACACAATCATATATATTAATCAAGAGTAAGTTGAGTATATACTTACAAACTTTTCATTGCCTACAAAGAGTATGTTGAAAATATTGACAAGGAGGCTTGGTTTGTACTGTTCTAACAAACAACTCTTGGTTTCCACCATTGTAGTGTATTAGGCTCTTGATTCGAACGTGGTGTAGCTAGAGTTTTGGGTGTGTACATGAATGGAGCGGAAAAGAAGTGAATAGGGTGAGAATTTCATGTAAAGCCCCAAATCAGAAGATGAATGGGTGTTTTTATACTAAAAATAGTCCAAACTCTCTTTCTTCTTGCTTTAGCTTTATTGCCAAGTGGATAGCCTTAGATTTTTGGATATTGCATGTTGTACAAATGACATATGGCAGGTCTGCATGTTGGACAAGTGGCGTAGCTAGTGCATGTGGGACAAGTGGCGTAGCTAGTGCATGTGGGACAAGTGGCGGCTTTTCTGATGCATGTAGGACAAGGGACACCTTCTTTGATGTATGTAGGACAAGTGACGCCTTCTCTGATGCATGTGGGATAAGTGGCGCCTTCTCTGATGCATTTGGGACAAGTGGCATCTTTTGCTAGGCTATAGGGAACACAAAAGTAGTCTTGAAAAATAATCTTGCCAAGTGGCGTGGCTCCTTAGCAATTCAAAATCCTCTTCACTTTCCTAGGAAATCTAAGAATATCATTGCATGGACACCATGTATCAAAGCCCCTCCATTGTCTCTCCTTGGGAAATCCAAAAGATACTTTGCATGAGTGACATGTGGCGTGGTATTTTGTCAAAATTTGAAATACTAAGAGGCTCCTTGGGCATGTTCCCCCATATGATCCAGATTCAATGAATCTCTGGGGCAAAATTTTCATTTGATAAATCCTAACCCTAGGCTTGAACCTTGTAGACTTGTGCATGCTTGCCAAGTGGCAAAAGGTATGTAGGATGTGGGTGTATGTTCCACGTGTCCTTCCCTTTCCCCATGCGCCTCTTCCTTTTCCCATGTGTCTTTTCCTTTTTTCCAATGCGTCTCTTCCTTTTCCCATATGTCTTTTCTTTTTTCCCATGCATCTCTTCATTTCCCTAAGCAAGAAGCTTCTTCTTCCTATGCATGTTCCCTAGGTGGCTGTCCCACTTCCTTATGCTTCTCAAGAACTCAAAACATGACATGTGGCAATGTGGTGGCTGAAACCCTAGGGGTACAAGGGTAATTTTCATGCATTGTCTCTTTCACTCCCTTCTAAACCCTTTTCCTCTACTTATGCATGAATGACAAATGGCAAAATGTCAGAAAATAACTTGGGTGGGTCTGTGTATTTAGGATCCAAAAGTCTCTTAGTATTCCAATGTAAATCCTTTAGAAAATTTCACATTTGTCTTTTCTATGCAAAATCTTCTTGGAACTCTTCACTAAGAACAAGTGGCGTGAGGTGGAGGTGCTTGGGAGGGTTAGTGGTGTGCATAATGCTTTGGAACTCACAAAAATCTTGTTGTGCTTGTGTAGTCCATCGGGGTTCCCAAAACCATATCCCTTTTTTTTTTCTCATCCACTTTTACATCCAGATTCAATGTAACTAAATGTGAGGTGTGCATGTGAGACATGTGGCATGTGGGTAGGTGAAAATGGGCATGTGCCCTAGGTGTGTGCCGAACCCTACATCCTCCTCCATCTCCTTAGCTTTTTCTAGAAACCTTCAAGCATGTTTGCCCAATGGCACCAATGTGCTAACCTAGGTGCTTCTTCCTTAGGTTCCACTTCCCTATGCAAGATTTTGCCCTTTCCCAAGGAAACTCTTCACCTTTCATTTGCATGCATGACACTTGGCCAACTCTTCTAGAAAACCGAATCCTCCCTTGCTTCCTCCACTTTTTCTTCTAGAAATCCAATGCATACTTGACAAGTGTCATCCTTGTCTTTTCCCAAAGTTTCAAACGAGAAGTAATTTTTCTAAAATGACCAAAAACTCCTTGAAGATAAATGGTGCCATCTCCTTGCCTAGAGGGTAAACTTGAGTCTTTCAAAGCCAAAGTCCTTAATGGGCCGAATTCCTATGGGCGTTTTCTTATATTTTTCTCTTGTGGGTTTTTTAACTTAGAACTTCAAGATCCAATCCAACAAAATAGAAAGTGGCCTAAAAAATTCTTCCAACACTTAGCCAATAACCCAAATAAATAAATAAATAGATAAATAATATCCACAAGAATTATGAATGGAATCTTAGCGAAAATCCGGGGCATCACACCCACAAAGTAAGTCATTTACAAGGGAAGGTAAACAATGATGGCTGATGGGACAGACACCACTCAGCCACACCCCTCTCATGGGGACTCGTACAGGGTACAGTGGGAAAGGCAAATGACCTTTAATCTTCTGACGTGGGAACATCAACGGACCAGCAAAGATACTAGCAGAGTAAAAAAAATCAGGAAACCACGCCGCATTAATGGCACCACTACACGAGCTACATGCCACATTATTGGCATCGTCGCAAAGGCATGCCGTGTTAAAGGACTCTGACAAAAGGAATAGTAAAAAGGACATGGGCTCCATGGGGGCAGACACAATATGTCCCCCCCAGACTCCCAGTATAAATAGCAATTTCAAGTTACAAGAAAGCTCTCTGATCTCCAGACTCTCTCATTGCTTACAAACTTCAAAAATACTTTACTAATTTTGGCATCAGAGACTCCCCAGCCTCAAAGTCACCCTCTCCCAGTTTCCTTCTTCTCTATTTTCGCAGGCCCAGTTCTGAAGACTTGAGTTGCTGGAACCTGGTCCAAAGGCATAGGAAACACGACGTTAATAGTGGTGCCGTCTGTGGGATCCTTATAGATCTTGCATGTACTTCGTATGCTTGTGACAACCAGTTCTAGACAACTCGGAAGCTCACCAATAGTGCTAATGAATAGGGAAGCTGACCAATGAGGAAGCAAAACTCCCAAGATTGGAGGAGGAGGCGCCGCAAAAGAAAGGCGAGAACATACCCAAGAAGGAGTGCCTCCGAGTGGCGGGGTGAGCACAGTGTACCCTACTGTGGATGACTGCACCTTGCCACCGCTGCCCTCCTGTGCCTAGCTAAGGCAAAATCTAGGATGAGCAGAGACTCAGAAAAGTGGAACCAAACGAGCCATTGGATTTCATTCCCTTAAAGTCAAACTGAACATAAGCCACTACAAGGATCGGTAGCGAAATGACACCTGAGGTGCGGAATGCCATGCAGCAACTCCTTGCCAAGCATCAGGACGTTTTCGCCTGGAGCCATGAGGACATGCTTGGAATAGCTTTTGAAGTCATGCAACACAACCTTAACGTAGACCCAAAGGCAAAAGGGGTGAGGCAAAAAGACCAAAGTGTTAGAGCAGAAAAGAATGTTGTCATAGCTGAGGATGTGGACAGCTTGTTAACTGTCAGATTCATCCGAGAAGCTCACTATTCAGAATGGTTGTCCAACATGGTGCTCGTGAAAAAGTCAAGCAACAAATGAAGAATGTGTGTCGACTTCACCGGCCTCAACAAATCCTGCTCGAAGAACAGCTTCCCACTTCCCCGAATCAATCTGATCGTCGACTCCACGGCAGGCTATCCATTGTATGCTTAGCTTCATGGATGCTTACTTTGGATATAACTAGATTCGCATGAATCTGGAGGATGAGGAAAAGATCTCATTCATCACCAACTGAGGCCTGTATTGTTACACGGAAATGCCCTTTGGGTTGAAGAACATAGGAGCCACTACCAGCGGCTGGTTAACCGTATGTTCAAAAATCAGGTAGGAAGAAACATGGAGGTCTACGTGGATAACCTGTTGGTTAAAAGTGGAACCCCGTAACAACACTTGAACAACCTGAGGGAGGCTTTTGCAATACTGAGGCAATATGAGATGAAGTTGAACCCAGTGAAATGCGCCTTTGGTGTTTGATCAGGGAAGTTTCTGGGATTCATGGTGTCAGAATGCGGAATCGAAACCAACCCCGAGAAAGTGGAGACCATCCTTAACATGGCCCCGCCTTGAAGCATAAACAAGGTGCAAAGACTGGATGGGCAAGTGGCAGCTCTCAACCTGTTCGTGTCAAGATCCACCAACAAGTGCCTGTCTTTCTTCAAGGTTCTGTGAAAGGCACAGTTATGGGATGGCGAGTGCGACCTGGTGTTCGAGGCTCTAAAGAAGTACCTCACAAGCCCACCGCTCCTTAGCCAACCCAAGTGTGGGGAAACACTGACCCTATACTTGTCAGTCTCCCCACAGGCAATATCTTCGGCATTAGTGCATGAAGAGGATGGAGTCTAAAGGCCGGTCTATTACATCAGCTGAGCATATTGTGGGGCTGATGCTAGGTACCCTCGCATAGAGCAACTCTCCTTCACGCTGGTGGTAACCACACGCAAGTTGTGCCCATACTTCCAAGCTCACCCAATAAGAGTCCTCACAGAAACGCCTCTAAAAAAGATTTTACAAAGGCTGGATGCTTCGGGCTGGCTCATGAACTGGGTAGTAGAGCTAAGTGAGTTTGACATCAACTACGTGCCCCAGAATACCACCAAAGGGCAAGTGCTAGCAGACTTCATGGTTGAATTTACTGGTTTACCAACAAAGAGCAAACATGCACCTCCTATGAAACCTTGGCAAGCTTTTGTCGATGGCTCATCTTGCCTGGCTGGAGGGGGAGTGGGGGTGCATATCATTACGTCTGAGGGAGAGGAGTACACTTACCCCATCAAGTTGGCTTTCAAAACCATGAACAACAAGACGGAGTGTGAAGCACTTGTTTCAGCACTAGCAGTGGCTAGGTCTCTGGGTGCTGCAGAAATTGAAGTGCAAGCCAACTCACAGGTAGTGGTCAATCAAGTGCGAGGGGAGTTCACCGTGAAGAGCGAAAAATTAAAAAAATACTTGGCACTAGTAGAAGCCGAGCTCCCCCACTTCAAGTACTTCCAAAAAGCGGACATCTGGGCAAGAAGACTCCCCTTGCTAGAGCAGACGATGATCCGAATTGTCGAAGTACCCATCGTAGGGATTGAGGTGATGGAGATACAAACCGGAGCCTCGGATTGGGCGAGGGACACCCTTGAGTACTTGGATGCCAACCAAGTGCCAAAAGATAGGCAAGAAGCCATAAAAATTAGGAATTAAGCGGCACGCTACACTCTGATCAAGGGAATTCTGTACCGAATGGGCCACTCGATGCCTCTCTTGAGGTGCATCTCCTCTGAAGAAGCTCAGTACATGTTGGCAGAAATACAAGAAGGGATCTGCGGTAATCACTCAGGAGGAAAGGCGCTAGCCGGAAAGGTGATGAGGGTGGGGTATTACTGGCCCTGTGCCTTGCGAGATGCCGAGGAATATGCACGTAAATGCTGGAAGTGCTAAGAGTATGCTAAAGTGCCCCACTACCTACCAAAAGAATTGACGTCAATTAGCTCACCTTGGTCCTTCGCCCAATGGGGAATTGACTTAGTCGACCCACTCCCCCTAGTAGGGGAGGAGTAAAATTTGAGGTAGTAGTTGTGGATTACTTCACCAAGTGGATTGAGGCCAAGGCCCTAACAACCATCACGGCAAACAACATCATGCGGTACCTGTGGAATACGGTAGTTTGCAGGTTTGGCATCCCACGCACTATCATATCAGAAAATGAGAGATAGTTTGATTCCCCATAATTGGTGCTAGGAGCTAGGGATTGAGTTTCGGTACTCGTCTCCACGACAGGAAGGGCGCACGTGGGTAGAGGAACTTCCTAGTGTCATGTGGGCCTGTTCGGTCTTAAAGACACCAATAGGGAAACTCCTTTCACCCCTCACTTACGGCCATGAGGCAATGCCACTAGTGGAAATCGAGATCCCCACCTATAGAGTTCAGCACTTCGAACAAGACTCTAACAACAGGTGGCTAGAAGAACAACTTGATTTGCTAGAAGAAGTCAGACTGGAGGTAGAGATAAGAACCACAACCAACAAAAGGAGGGTTGAGCGATGTTTCAACAAGCAAGTGCATTCGAGAGCATTCAAAGTTGGAGACCTCGTACTCAAAGACATGAGAACAACAACATGAAATGAGGGAAAGCTGGGCCCTCGATGGGAAGGCCCTTACGTGGTCACTGCCACCAATCACCCAGACTCCTACAGGCTCCGAGACTCCCAAGGAAGCGAGCTGCCGCACTCCTGAAATGCCGAATACCTACAAAAATTTTATTACTAAAGCTAGTGTAATTATTGTAAATTTATATTTTCATGCATACACTACAAATCCTAATGAAAGAAATGTTGTGTTTCATTGTTAAGTTTCAGGGACATAACAGAATCTCCATCAGCGTAATCTCCATCAACAAAATCTTCATCGACTGTTTACCTCCTCGTGGGACACCAAAGGGACAAGCCACGCCAGAGGCTACTTTGTCGGGTCGGCCTTCGGCGACCCAAAGATAAAAACATACATTTCTCGTGAGCGTCAAAAGGTGAAAGCAGATCCAATTACAGACTGCCTGAGCAACATACCTCCCGTGGGGCCAAAAGGGCAGGGTGAGCCAAAGGCCACATTGTCCCTCCCGCGACGGAGAGCAAGTCCAACCTCGAGGCTGCCCGAAGAATTTATTCCGACCTCCACCACGACGAAGTGTGAGAACGGCGCCAGCCTAGCCCAAACTTACCCTTTCATGCGGTATCAACTAGCGGGAGTAGGTCTAGTCCCAAACTGCCAGAATAGCCTACCTCCCTACGAAGAATGATAGTTGTTCACATAAAAATATCTGCAAGTGCACAGAATCGTAACAAGTAATAAAGTGTTTTAAAGAAAACGAATGCCGAACCCACGGGAAAAAATTACACTATTGAATACTGAAATTTATTAAATTAATTACTATTTGGAAAACTGAAATTTGAAGAATAGATTATCTAAATTAAACTGAAGAAAATAATATGAAAATTAAGATTTTAAAGATAATAAAAATAGATCTAGAGTATTTGATTTCACCTACCAAATCCACACAATTTATTCTTCATTGTTATAGAATTCCAGTTATCCCAAATTGATGATAGAAATCTTTTAACTATTCAATATTTTCTCTCGAACGATACCAAAAACATCTCCAACTAATAACTCCATATCTCTATTGAATTTAACTAATTGAAGACTCATTAAATTCTTTGGTTTTTTCTTGAAAATCACACTAATTGCGGTAAATTATCCCTACTTTGGCTCAACTAATGGTGCTTAATCCTAGAGCTCTAAGCACAAATCACCTCTAGGTCTCATTGTGATTCAATAGATCAAACAATAATTAGTTAGAAAATTGCAAGTATTAAGAATAAGGAATAAACACTCAATCATGGAAATATTGAAAATAAAATAACTTAGAATATAAATTGTGTATTCAACGCTAGACTGTATCAAAGCTCTAGAAAATAAAATTAGTTCATAATGAAATTGAAAAGAAAAATAATAAAACTAGTATTCTTCGTTGGAGTCGGTTGATGAAGCATGAGGCTCTCGCCTCTGCCCTTCAGATCCGCCTCCTTCAAAGAAACTTCAATGATAAACTCTGGACTATTGAAATCTAAAACTCAGACTCTCCTCTCCCTCTATTCATCCCACAAGTCGGGATTAAATAGATGTCAAAACTCAAATCCAAGAACAAAATAAATGCGGCTACAATTTAGCCTAAAGATCTGAAAAATAGTTTATAAAAGTATAAGTTAACATAAAAGAAATTATCCCAAGAATAACGGAATTATCTAAAATAGAAGATTCAATAATAAGCGACTTGATTTACGGAGTTTGGGAGGATTTGATGGTCAACAGATTGATTGCAGAACTCGAAAGGGTTTCCTTATACCAAAATGACCACTCCAAATTATATGCAAACTCAATGAATGGCAATCAATACTCCCGCAAACGTTTATGCAACATGTTAATGAATGGCAAATGATACTCTCACAAAAGTTCATGCAACATGTCAATGAATGACAAATGATATTCCCACAAACGTTCACAAATGATATTCCCACAAACGTTCATGCAACAAGTCTAAAATCCTCCTTACACCAAAGTTACCCAACAAATTATCATGTTTATCACACACAAACAACTTACACATAAAACTAGTAGGCACACAAAGTCTATTCTCTCTAAAAAAGTATCAATCGAGTTTATAGAACTTACCAAACGATGTCTTCTCACATGTTCCATACGCACTAGCAAAGTTATCGTCATTAGTATGTAATTTCTTATCATATTCAAATCTCGATAACTTTGCATTTAAAATAAAGATAAGGACATACCTTCTTGTTAATGCATTAACCACAAAAGTTTCCTTATCATGTGTATATTTGATTACATGTGAAAAAGTTTCAATACAGTCCTCCCACTTAGCATGCATTCCAGTCAACAACTTACCTTGTCCTTTCAAGTGTGTCAATGACTCATGTTCTTCAAAGAAATGTAGGTTAGGAATTGTCACACCTAGCACAAAATCAATATAATGCTTTATCTCCCTAATAGGTGGCAATCTACTAAACACACATCTAGGAAAGACGACCTCATATCCCTACAACAAAGAGACAACAATACTAGGTAAAGATACGTCAAGTTCATTAGTATTAAGACTTGCATAAAAACTCAATTTTCTCTTTATTTTTCTCTCACTTTCTTCACTATATCTTTTCTTTCCACTCTCTTTTTCTTTTTCACTATCTTTTTCCCTTTCACTCTATGAAGGGATATGGTGTAATAGTTGGCCCACTCACTGATTTGCTAAGGAAGGATTCCTTTGTATGGGGACCCAAGGCTTCTAAGGCATTTGAGGCCTTAAAGTTGGTTGTGACTAATCCTCCTGTGTTAGCTATGCCTAACTTTTCTAAATAATTCTTGATTGAATGTGATGTATGTGGTAAAAGAGTGGGTGTTGTGTTAATGCAACATGGGAAGCCCTTAGCTTATTTGAGTCAAGCTTCGAAAGGTATGGGATTAGATTTGTCTACCTATGAAAAAGAGCTACTGGCATCGGTATTGGCTATTAAAAAATGGAGGCCTTATTTGCTTGAAGGCACCTTTGTGATTTAAATAGACTAGAAAAGTTTAAAGTTTTTGCTGGAGCATAAAATTGGAACTCCCTCATAATAGAAATGGATTAGCAAGCTTTTTGTTATGATTTCAAGATTGAATACAAGAAGGGTATGTGATTGCTGATGCTTTGTCTAGAAGAGAGGAAGAGTCTGAATCAGATGTTGTTTTGGCTGCTATAATAGTTCTGGATCCCATTTGGTTAGAATAATTAAAGTCTTCTTATTTGTTGGATAAGGAAGTATCTGAGATTTGTGGGAAGCTACAACAACGTTCTTTACCTAATACTGAATTCAAGGTTAAGAATGGCTTGTTGTTCAAGAAGGGGAGATTGTTTTTGTCTGCTACATCTCCACTTAAACATCAAATTCTCCATTTTGTTCACAATAGTGTTGTGGGAGGCCATTCAGGATATCAAAAATCCTTGCAAAGGGCCAAAGCAGATTTATATGGGCTGGTATGAGGAAAGATGTGAAGAAATTCATTAAAGGGTGTTCCATATGTCAAAAGTACAAAACAGAAAACCTACTACTAGCAGGCTTATTACAGCCATTGCCAATACCAACTTCTTCATGGAGTGATATCTCCATAGATTTCATTGAAGCCTTACCATCATCAAAGGGTTTTTCTATAATCTTTGTAGTGGTGGATAGGTTTACTAAGTATGCCCATTTCTAGCCATTATCTCATCCCTACACAACTACTACAGTTGCTCAGTTATTCATTAATCAGATTTTCAAGTTGCATGGGATGCCCAGTACTATTGTGACAGATAGGGATGTGGTATTCACTAGCAATATTTGGAAGAAGATTTTTAGAATACATGGCACGAAGTTGAACTTTAACTCAGCTTACCATCCTCAATCCGATGGTCAAATTGAGATAGTGAACAAAGCAATTCAACAATATTTGAGGTGTTTGTGTTTGAGAGACCCAAACTGTGGGTGTGAAACCCCGTATTTTAGTGTATTTTAATTGAAAGAGTATTTTAATTAATTTAAATATCGGTTCTCTTGTTTTAAGTTTATCGGATTTTTCGTTGGTTTATTTTTATGATTTTTAAGTTGTAAAATTTATTTTGATAGGTTTTCTTAATATTAATTATTGTTATACATCTAAATTGCTCTTTATTTTTAATTAGTTTATTGTTGGATTTAATTATTTTATTTTTATTTAGTCACTACGTTTAAATTATTTTATTTAACTCGTCGTTTTGAAATTCTTTTCGTTGGATCATTTTGTGACTCAAGATGTGAGGATTGGACCTCATCTCTTTTCCTTATTTATTTTTTCCTTTATCTTTTTCTTCTTCTCTTCTTTTTCTTTTTCCTTCATTTATTTTTCTCCTTTCCACTGCATCTATCTCTCTTCTCGTGCGCAACACCCTCCCTTTCTCCCCCGTTCGTTTTTTTTCGTCCACCCTAGCACCGCCGTGCGCAGCCCATTTCTATCACCGCCCCTCCCAACCTCTTCCCCACCGGCCAGCGACCTCACCCCTCCGTTTTTAGCCTATCTCGCATAGCCGTCAACCCCCACGTGCAACTCTAAGCTGCGGCAGCCATTGAGCTCACGTGCTGCCGTCACACCACCATTAGCCACCATCTCTTCACATCACTGGCGACCCCCCAACTACCTAACCCACCCATCCTCAACTCCAATCAGCCACAGGTGAAGCCCATCCATCTCCATTTCTGATTTGAACTTTTTGGACTTCAACTGCCGTCCACACCGCCACCCACGGCCAACCACCACCACCATTAGCTTCACCAACATCCCTAAGCTTTTTCCTAGTAATCTCAAGTCTTCGTTTGTCCCCATTCAAAAGTTGGGTTTTGAGACCCACGGCCTTTGTCCATTTTTCACTGTTACATTGCTGTGTCACCACTTCTAGCACCTCCGTGATCCTTCGAGAATTATATTATAGCACTGTAAGTAATTTTTCAAAGAACTTTTGAGATTTAAATGTATTTTTGTAATAACTCATATTTTCTGTGAACTGGTTGGTTGTGTCGGGCTGAGTCCGAGGAGTAAGCGGGTCGGTTGGGTTGGAGGATGAAGTTATTTGTGTGACTGGCTATGTTGGGATTTGTTGGCTGTTGGATATTGTGCCGTATCATGTACATTGCATAATTGCACGCATGTTCATGTTTGTAAATGAAAACTGGGTTTTCGCATAATTGCATAAATGTTCATGTGTATATTTAAAAACTGGATTTTCGTGTGAGGAATGATTTTTGGGTGCTTGTGTATCACGACCCCAAGCCGAGATGGGGTATTATCTCGGTGGAGCTCCTCTAGTCACTTGGGAGCGGAATATATTGAGTGATGTCCCCTAGGTTGTCGTTGGGCGACAACGGGATCGGACGGGATGGTAACGCACTCGTGCCGACTCCGTGGCGCATCTGCTGGCAGGGGCTAGAGGATACTTGGCCACGAATGTGCTAGGCACAGAACTGGGCATCGCTCGTTACGAAGTCACTCGCACGGTTGTTACCCGTGGTGTGACGAAGTGAGTCAGGGTGTGTGGATGGTCCCTAGGAGAGATTATGGTGCATACGGTAAAAATGGATTAATGGGCTATTTTCTAGGAAAATGGCATGTGTTGGAATAAAGAATTTTGTGTAAATCATTTTCTGGGAAAATGATGGATTATTGATTTGAGCCATTTTTAGGGAAATAGCAGGAAATGTTTTTATGGATATATTTTGGGCCAAAATGGAATTTTGGCATGTGTTGGAAAATATTCATTTTTAGGAAAAATGATATTTTGGGTCTAATGCATATTTCATCATATGCATGCATAATTGTTGGTTGCATTAATGCATTTTTATCTCGTGGGTTGTTTGAGTTATTACTTACATGCGGTACTGTTTTATGGTATCGCAGATTTTAATGCAGATGATGCTGAGGTTGATCCTCAGGATTCGGCTCCATGATATGAGATCACTCGTTTATGTATTTGGACTTTGTATTATATTTTTCGGGATAACTGTATAATTCTTTTTAAACGTTTTACTTATGTAAATTTGTATTAAACAATTCTGGTACTTAGTCGACTTACTTAAATTATCCGATGCTTTGTTTATTGTACACTATTGCATGTACGCACACTTGACACTTATCGTTGGGATGCGTGACCATGTTGTCATCATTCGAGCGTCTCGATTTCCGAATTTCCGTACATGGGAGTCAGGGGCACCACAGTGGATCCATTGGCTACCTTGGGCGAGTATTGGTATAATACTTCTACACATTCTTTCACAAGAATCACTACTTTTGAAGCTTTGTATGGCAGACCACCTCCTTGTTGCAATATGTAGCTTCTGGTACAACACAGAATCATGCTGTGGATTCTGAGCTCAGATCTAGGGAAGAGATTTTGGGAATTCTTAAGAAGAATTTACTGGCTACTCAATCTAGAATGAAGCAATATTATGATAACAAGCATACTGATAGGCAATTTGACGTAAGGGATTTGGTCTACCTAAAGTTGCAGAAGTACAGGCAAAAAAGTGTTGTAGCTACTCCTTATCCTAAGTTGGCTCCTAGATTTTGTGGGCCATTTAAAGTTTTAGAGAGAATTGATGAAGCTGCTTATAATCTAGAATTGTCCCCAGATGTAGTGGTGCACTCAGTTTTTCATGTCTCCAAGCTTAAGAAGCATGTGGGTCCTGGTGTAAATATCACTCATTCAATTCCTTTTGTTGATGCTCATGGACATGCTAGAGTGGAACCAGAATGTATTCTTGAAAGGAGAATGACACCTGTCAACAATCAGCCTTTCATTGAGCTGCTTGTGAAATGGAGAGGAGCTCCTAAGGAAGATTCTTCGTGGGTACCAGTGGAGCAGCTCAGATTTCAGTATCCTGACCTTGTGAGTAAGGTCTTTTGAAGGGGAGGGAATTGTTAGGATGGTGCAGTGCAGAAGAATGGGAGTTGCAGTGTTGTTCATCGATTCATGCAGTGGAATTGTATAAGGCATTGTATAGATAAAATCATGTGCAAGGCACGTGTTTATTAATAGTGTTACGTCTGTTTTAGCCTTACTTACAAATAAGAAGTTACAATATTACCCTCAATTGATAACAAGAATAACTAACTCATTTCACATGAGTGCTTGTATAAAAACGTACGAAACTGAATAGAAAAACATTTGAAGTCTTAATATAGAAATCACTTTCTTGGAGGTTCTGATCCCTCAAATGATTATAAGTGTTTTTTCTATCTTGTTTCTTATTCAAGTTACTAGGATCTTGTAATAATAAAATAAATAATTTAATTTTTTTAAATTTTAAAATAAAAATAATATTAAAAAATATATTTTATTTAATTTTTAATTTTAACTTATCTATCTATCATCTATCTCATGTGTCAAATAGAATTCTAATAATTTCGGTGTGTTTCAGACTTTCAGCCATTCTGGGCGGGATCCAGTATCATAGCATTTTCGTAAATAATTTCAAATGATGACATCATCGTAATTCCTTCTACATTCCTACTTTCCTCCTCAAAGCCAAATACTACCCCTCTCTGACTTTTCAGACAGCAAAACTTGGCTCTAAACCCTCCTTTGTATGGAGGAGCCTGATGGCTGCAAGGCATGTAATCGAGGTTGGATCTTTCTAGAGGGTAGGCACTGGGTTAGAAATCAACATATGGGGAGATAAATGGCTGGACCATGCTAATCCAAGGAGGGTTACCAGCCCAGTGAAGAACCTAGAGGGGAATGCTAAAGTTGCAGCTCTAATGGATCCTGAGTTAAAGAGGTGGAAACAAGAACTGATCCAAGCCACCTTTGAGGAGAGGGAAGCTCAATTGATCTTGGAGACCCCTATCAGTGCTATGGCTACCAGGGATAGAATCATATGGCATGGTACAAAGGATGGCTCATTCATGGTGAGGAGTGCTTATCACTTGGTAAAGGATAGGGAGATGGCTGCTCATGGGCAAGCATCAACCAGCAATGGCCTCAAGGAGGTTTGGAAAAAAATCTGGAAGCTGGATGTTACACTAGGAGACAAAACCTTTTTATGGAGAGCCTGCCAGGAGTCACTTTCCACTCAGTTCAACTTGTTTAAGAAGAAAGTGGTGAGTGATCCTTTATGCCCAATCTGCAATAGGGAAGAGGAAAGTGTGCAACATGTGCTGTGGAGCTGTGAAGCAGCAAAGGATGTGTGGAGTCAGTGCTCCAAAAAGCTACAGAAATGCTCCATTTCTAGCTTCTTAATGATAATACTATTTGATACATTGACTAAGGCATTGAATCAAGAGGAACTACAAGAGTTTGTGATTACAGCAAGGAGGATCTAGTGGAGAAGGAACTCTTTCATTTTCAAGAAAGGCTTTACACATCCAAACCATATTGTTAGAGAGGCAAGAGCTACTCTAAACATGATGGCAGAAAAGAACCCAGACCAGTGCAATACCCAAGCCTCTCCCATGGTGAGCTCCTCCAGTGGACTGGTACAAAATTAACTGGGATGGGGCAGTAGACAAAGATAAGGGGTTGATTGGTATAGGAGTGGTTATAAGAGACAGGTCTGGGCAGGTTATTGCAACATTGAGGTAGAAGGAAAAGCTCTACCCTGACCCTCTACTAGCTGAATCATACGGGGCTCTTCAAGCTGTTAAACTGGCAAGGGAGATTGGTCTACATCAGGTCATACTCGAAGGTGATTCATTGCAAGTCACAAAAGCCTTGGTTGAAGACAGAGAAGCATTGAGTAGTTCAAGCATGTTTTGTAGTGAGGCTAGATATTTCCTTAAGCTGTTTGCAAAATGGGAAGTTTCTCATGTTAGAAGGAATGTCAATCACATAGCCCATTTACTTGCAAAAGATGCTCTTATCATTACTGATCAAATTGTAACTATGGAGGATCCTCTATCTTGTATTGCTGTCTTTATTTAATGGAATGGTTTAAGGTTTTCTTTAAAAAAAAAAAAAACTTTCCTCCCCAGGCCCCCTTGCGAACTGACTCAAATCCCTAGATCAAGAGTTCATATTTTGCTCTCTGTCTCCCCTCTCCACGCTTCGACGACCGGTGCCGACGCCCCCTCCACACCTTGGCAGCTCGAGCCTCGTGTTGCTCCACCCCGTCATAGCTCCTGTTGTTCCGTCTAAGCTCGGTCCACTCGTGTTGCTAATCCCGCTTCGTCGCAGCTTGTGTTCCTCCGCCGCAGCTCGACGTCCACCTTCACACTCCATCGCCCACTCCACGCCGAAGGTTTCAAGTTTTAATTTTTCGAACATGCTAGAGATAATATATATTGAGCCAGGGATGATACTGTCTCTTCGTGTATGAAGAGGAATATTTTTTTTAATTAATATCTGAGGATGGAAAAAGAAGCTTGAACTGTGAAACCAGGCAAGAGTGCTCAAATCAATGCGGCCAAAAACATCTGAATCCTGACAACGGTAGATTGCAATTTGTAGAAACTAGAAAGGGGAAGTTATGTCGGCTGGCTTGCCTGTTCTAACCAATCATGCTTTTTCCTACCTGTCTCTGAATCCTCTTTATTTGCGTTCAAAGATACCCTCATACCAATTAACTATAAGAAGAAAATATGAAAGATGTACGAAACAAAAACCCATTCACGCATATTGTCAAATAGTGATCTCATGAATTTGATCAGCACATGCCTCGGATTGAACATTCCCCACTTCATGGCCATATTTATTTGTACCTTTCTCACACCGTCAAAGGAAAATTTTCTTCTTCTTTCTCTAATCTAATGTTTTGGGTATTGGCTGTCAATTTTGAAAATCAATTTCCATCCTAGTCCCAATTTTCTCCATTCAAGACAATAGATAAGAAAAAAGCATAGTTTATGTGGTTCCATTGGTGTAAATGTTAGGTGGAAGATTGACTGGTACCAACGTCCAATGTTAATTGTATTTTGTATATAACTGGCTCTCTGAGTTATTGTTTTTGCACTCCTTCCTTTATTCCATAGGAAGTCTTTGTTTGTGTACATGATCTCAGCCAACCTTTATATTACATATATATAGTGAAGTAATTCTGGTTATGGATTGGCTCTGCTTCCTCAAGGTAGCTCTTGTCTTTTATTTTTGTTTTGTTTTTCTTGTGTTTGTAATTTTTTTGTCACTTCGTAAAGAAAGATTTGAAGGGGACAAATGTTATTATAGTTTGGTGCTTGGGTGAATTTTTTAGCTCACTTTTTGCTTGCTCATTTTTTAGAATGAAATATTGGCACTTTTGCATTTCTACCCATAATCCATAGATGGATCATACATAATGATATCAATGTCATAAATGTGAGAAAAGTGAGTAGGTAGATACTTAGGTTGGGTTTGGATAGACAGTTCAGATGAGATGAAATGGAATGTTTTGAATAGTAGTTAAATAAAATATTGTTAGAATATATTTTTTAGTATTATTTTTATTTTGGGATTTGAAAAAGTTGAATTGTTTATTATATTTTTGTATGGGAATTTGTGAAAGTTGTAATGATGAAATGAGATGAGATAATAAATATTGTGCATCCAAACTGAGCCTTAGTTTGATGCCCATAATTCATGGATGTCTCTTTTGATGCCTGATCAATGAAGTTTGGCAACCCATGGGGACTCGTTTTTCTTTCTTTCTTTCTTTCTTTATTTTGGGTATGAGGAATGGGTAGGTTGGGTTTGCTGCTCAAAGATTTGGTGCCAACTGATATATCTTCAAATTGATAACAATCATAGTTATACTAATTCTCATGCCATTATTACTATTTTTTTCTGAACAAGTGGTGTGATCTAAATTTGGAAGACGATGATAATGTTGGTCTTGATGTTGATGTTGATGATGATGGTGGTGATTGCGATGAAAATATTTTGATTAAAATTTCGAATGTTGATCCTTATTGTCTTATTGATGAAGATGAGTGATTTTTTTTAACAGTTGGATTGAGAACTTAGAAGTATTATTGAGTTTTTCAAATATGTATGTTTTTAAGATTTGTATTGAGAAGTATTATTGAGTTTTTTCAAGTACGTATGTTCTTAAGACTTGTATTGACATTATTATGGAATATAGTTTTCATATATATATATATATAATTTATTCATATAATAACTATCCCGAAATATACTAGTACCAACCGTTTCAGTACCTCAGTCGGAACGGTCATCAGAATGGAATTCAAAACTTTGAATGTAAGAGCACTCACAATGAATGATGTAAAATACAATTTTCTGTAAAATATAAAGAAATTTGGCCAAAAGGGTCCACTAGATGTGGAGTAAACTGTTCAACATTCTAAAACATTTTTAATTATTCTCTCTCTCCTCTAGACGTTTTTCCCCGCTGCTTTTGTATGCCAGTATTTCATTTCAGCCCCTCTTGTTAGTTTGGCACCATCTTCCTCAAAGTGAAATTGTTCCTCGTCAAGTCCATCACCGAAAGCAAGCAATGCTTCAAGCTCTTCTCTCTCCGGTTCAAGCATTCCATTGTCCCTATGGCTGAGGTAAAGATTCTGGAAAATTTTCCCAATTTTCCATGCAGTTCCGAGTAGAACTAGGGTATTTGTGCAATATTCTCTCTCAATCTCTCTATTCAGGACTCTATTCTCTCTTCTCTCAAATCTGAGATTTTCGAGCATATCTCAGAAATAAGAGGTGCTTCCACATCATTAACCGAAAACCCTGGTTCCCACCATCAACATGTCTAAAAATCATCTTTCAGAACAAAGTAACCTTTGTCTTGAGGGGCCAGGAAGAAAGTTTGAGTTAATTGCGTGCGTTTCCAGTCAAATACCCAGGGACAATAACAAGGACTCCCCCATTGTAGGTGAACCTGCAAATAAAACTAAAAATGAAAAGTAAGAATTTGTAGATTGCTCAAGCTACTCATTTTCCCATTCTAACTTTTTCAGATTTTATAGATTGCTCTGTTTGGTAACTTTTAAAAATTATAGAAAAATATTTCAGAATTAAAAACCTCTTTTTCATTATACTTTCACCCACCAAGCAATTGTTTGGGCTTGGAAGGTGCGTCTGTCTGGCAAAATTTGCTCATGCACCGCATTGTAGTGCCAAAAACAAAGTAATATCAGTTACTTGCTCTGGGTGGACCGAGGCTCGGTTGATGTAAGGTAGAATCTTGACTGAGAGGTATCTGTCTGCTGTTTGTGATTCTTTTTAGTTTAGTTTGAACTGTATATGCAATAAATACACCCACAGCCATATGTATTTGATTGCTAGTTGGAAGCTGCAGTCGATAATTTAAGACTTGGGTTTATGTTTCGAAGATTCAAAGTGGTATTTGCTTGATTAGATTCTCTAGCTTCTCTAATAGTTTGTTTCTTTTATTCTTAGTTTCATACTGAGGCCCTTATTGGTACAATATTCTTGTATGATAGAGGGCATTGAAATCTTTTAGATTTCCTGAGGTATCTAGGGATGGAGTTCCATACTAACACACACACGCACACACACACGCACACACACACACACACACACACGCACCTCTTATTGGATTGAATTTTTTCAGATTTTTGTATGATGGAGGGCATTGAAATCTTTTAGATTTCCTGAGGTATCTAGGGTTGGAGTTCCATACTAACACTAACATGCGCACGCACACACTCACATCTCTTATTGGATTGAATTTTTCCAGATTTTTGCATCTCATAATACAAAATAATGAAATGCAATTGATAAGGAGAATCAAAGATATTACAAATGCGCAGATGACAAAAATCTGAACCATTATGTAAAAATAATGGCTTAGATTTGAAGAATTTCAGTACCTTGGAGTCGTGCTAGGAGATCTAGAGGATCGTAGTACTACTTGAGGTATTAAGTTGTTTTGTGATTAGAAGTTGATCTTTCAAGGGTACGTAGGTGTTAATGCTATTGTAACAAATCTGACTGTTTCATTAGGAAATATTACATGCTGTAAAAGTCCTTGCACCATGGAAATTTTAGGAAGATAGTCTTTTGTTCTTAGTAGCATGATGGGATACTCTTTTAAACCGTGCTTTTCAGCCTCTGAAATCCCAGTATAATTATAATTTTTTGTTTCCCCTTCTTGGTACTTAAGAGTTTCTTTTCCCGATTTGCTATATGCTATATGCTATTCTTTTATATTAAGATGCCTCTCTTGTCATGAAAAAAGGTGTGTTTTCCTTTTGATCGGTTAATTATCAGCAATGAGGGGCTGGTTTTTTTAAATTGGAATCCGTTTAGTTTGTTGTCAATGTAAAAGCATTGACAGCAAACTATGTAAGCATTCAGATTTTTAAGGTTTGTATTTCTCTTCTGTTGAGTTTGTGTAGATGCTTTGGTGATGGTTTGATTGCTAGTTGGAACTCCTTGTCAGACCTCGCTACTCGGGAGTCGAGACTCTTTAGTTCAGAGTTTTGCTTGTGTCTCTCTATAGGACCCAGCGCTTTGTTTTAGCTGCGCAAGCTTTCCTTTTCCTCCTTACATTTTCCCTCTGGGATTCCAGACATTCCACATTCAGGTTAGCATCACCAGCATGATACCTCCATTTTTTTCCCGCGAAAGCTTGGAAAAAATATGTAACAAAAGATACAAATTGTCTTTTGCTTTCTTGTGGTCCTTTAAAAAGGCCCCCAAAAAAGTTATATTTGTGGGCTCCAACTTAGCCGAGTAGTCCTGTTAGGCTCCTTTGTGTGGACTTTCACCCTTAAGCAGTAAATTTTCTGATTTTTTGCGAAGTTGAGTTGTTCTCCGTCACTTTCTCAGTAAGCTAACAAAAGTTAGTTGTCCACTGTTGCTACTGATGGTTTCATTATTTGTTTGTGTTTTTCCGTTCTTCCTTAAAGCATGATGCAAGGACTTGTCTTTTCATTCTTCTTCACATTTTGATTTCTTTTTGGCTGGTGTTTTCTGACAGCAATTTTGTTTTGGTTGGTTGTTTTCTGACAGCCGTCATGGATTTTGATGTGAGAGTTGTAAAGAAAGAGGCTGATGATGAGTACGATATTAGATTGGAAAGACGGTTGAAAAGAAGGTGCATTGCCAATAAAATGTTTTCTAGCGATTATGTGAAGAAAACTAGAAATATGAGTGTTAAAATTAAAGATGCACCCATGGATGTGGATGTGCCTGATGAGGACCATGCAGAATTTTTGAAATATTTATCGTGGAATAATTGTGACGGGGACAATGAGGCAGATGTTTTTGCTCGGTGTTTGTATGATGGTCACAATGATATCAAAATGGACAGAGATAATGACCAATATGTAGATCCGCCAGACAATTTGTGCTTGATTGATGATGACGTACCCATGGATATGGATGAGAATGACGAGGACTATGCAGTATTTTTTAATTGTCTTGTTCAGAATATTGATGATAATAATGATGGAGACGTAAGTGCTAGGTTTTTGGGTGATGACAATGAGAATGTCAAAAATGTGGAAGAGGATGATCAAGATGGAGATCCACAGCATGACATGTGCATGGAAGATGATCATGATGATCTGGATCCTCAGTATAAGATTTTCTTGGAAAATTTGAGGGAAGATGGACAATCATATGTACTTGAAGTTGTTACAAACAATGGGATGTCGATGGTTGTAAAGTACGAAGGAGAGAAAGGGTTGTTTGATGGGCTCGTGTTAGACCCTCAGGGAACTTTGAACAGTTGGCAGAGAGAGGAGACTGAAACTGCAAATGGACATATTTCTAATATGAGAGAATCCGATACGACTGATGAAGACTACCAGGAATTTCTGAGTTGTCTTAAGAATGATGGTGAAAATATTGTATATAACCTTGAAAGTGGCATACCATTAATATATGAGGAGGATGCAGAGTGTTCAGATGATTTAGAAATAGTTGGAACAGACGAAGATCCATTTTCTGATGGATACTTCACCCCATTCGTAGCTTCTAGATTGGATTCTATTGTATGTATTTCTTCCTTTCCCAACTTTGAGCCATTTTGTTTATTTTTCTGGTATGGTCTTTCAAATGTTGTATGCTACAACTTTTGAAATCCTTCTTGTTTTGGTTGTGTGCACTTTTCAAATGAAAAGATTGATCTAGACGCCAAGACATCTAATGGAAGTCCTGGTAGTTATGGCGATTCTCAGTTTAGGAAGAGGCTTATGGAGATTCTTAGAAGTCCCTATGATGCAAAGGAGTATGAATACCTTCTCCATGAAGTATCTCGCAGAAGGCAAACGGAACGTAACCGAGAATTGCGTAATGGGACAAAATCATATACATTAGAGTCTGTTGCTAAGTCTTATCTTGATCAACACCATGGTAAGTTCATCATGAAAAATACTATGGTTTCATATATTTTGACTGTTCTATTTATGGTAGATTAGGTGCATGATGTAACTATGACAAAGCCACCTTCTGATGTTGATTTCAGTGATTTACTTGTAATTTTGCAGACTTTGCAAGAGAGATCATTTCAGCCGAGCACGATCGACGTAGAGTTTTGAATCTGTTACGTGGATTTTTCTTTTGGTTGCAAGTGAGTATCTGGCTGACTTTTGATGTTATGGATGACTTAGATGAGCTACTTCTCAAGATAGTTTCTCAATAGAAAACTTGGTGTGCTTTGATTGTATTTATTGTTATATGCTTGTTTAAGTTAGATGACAATCATAAAACACAATGCCATATTATGATCAAATTGGAAAATAATATGATCTTTGATATATATTTCTATGATAATGGGAAGAGATCTATGAATCATACTTGAAGCTTTACAAACTTGATGTAAAGTTGAATCAATTTGTGAAGGACTAAAAAAGTTGACATTTCTTCTCTAATTAGTAGTTTGGGATGGTCTAGTGAAAATTGTTGGCTATGCACTGGGTGGTGGGGTTGTATTCTCTTATACATTTATGCATGACCGTGTTGTTTGCAAAACAGACCACTTAGTAAAAGAAATAATGTGTGGGACATCTCATAGTTTTTTTTTTCCTAATTTTTTCTTTTGTTGAATCATGAAAACCTTGTTGATGAAATTTAAGAATGTTCAATAAATTTAAATAATCTATATGGGATCTTAATGATAAATGTGCAATTGGAAGTCAACCCACACTACCTAGAAATGGATGCTATCTCTATGTTTATGTTACTAGGGGTTGGCCCAAGTGGTGAAAGCCTTGGTCTTGGGGTATTACTCCCTTCAAGGTCCAAGGTTCAACACCTCATGGGTGTAAACAATCATTTAGGGCCACACCTCCTAGTGAAAAGCTAGCGATTTAAACAGTTTCGTGTAGGGAAACTTCCGAGGGTACGGTGCACGGGACTGGGGTTTACTCTGCAAGGGTGGGTCCGAAGGACCCTGCAACTTGGAACCTGTTTTAATGAAGTATATTAAATACACCATGTGGTATAAAACATAACCAGATTGACGTGGTATCTCATTGAGTGCAAGGCTGCTGGATAAACTCTGAATACCTAATGATTGTCCCTGACTCAAGCATCAAGTCGAAGGGGATTTGTGTGAGAGATTGAACCAAGGCTAATTTGTTCACACTCAGGGGCATCATAAGACTTGTTACTTTCTTTGGATAGAAATTGAAGTATCCATCAATGTGCTCTTGATGCACTTCATCGCTATACTTGTGTTTGTCAATTCTAAATGTGGATTTGTATCTGGCGTTGTGCATGTGTGCATGCCTTTGTGTGCATATGTGCATGCAGATGCCTATTTATTTGAGCAAAGCTGCAATAACTGCTGATAATATCAAATCACATGTATGACATTCTCACGTATGTAATTGTCATTTGTTTTTCAGAATTTGGTTCAGAAAGGAGCGTTCCAGCCTTGGAAGGACTCATCATGTTTGAATATATTGCCAGAAATGTAACTAGGAATTTCTCGTCAAGTTCTGTTGACATTGCAAAGTAAGTCCATCCGACTTGGGTTGTAGCAGCAGAGGTTAGATGTGTCCCTCGGCTTCTAGATGCAAGGTTGTGTATATGGAAGTTGGATGATGTTGGTTTGTCGTCCTTCCACTGTCAATGTTATTGAGTTCCAGGATTACCCAAAAGTGTTGTGTTTAAGGCTTGTAATGCAATGCCATATATGGTTAATTAATGTGTTTTGCAGGTTTTGGTAAGCAAAAGCTGCTACACGTTCCAAGAGAGTTCAGGTTGAAATTGGCTCATTAGAACTTCAAATAACTCCAGAGAAAAACACTTTTAGAGCAAACTAAACAGTCAATAAACATGATTCATTCCTGAAACTAACACGAATGAAAATACCGTTTTTCACAATCCTAGATATTGAGTTGCCAAGTAAAATAAATGATATCTTCCATTGATTTATACACTCGGAAAGAAGTATAGAGTTTGAAGCATTTCATGATATCAACTTTCTTTGTCCACCTGAGCAAAAGTGAATCAACTTGACCTAGTGCTCCTTCTTAAGATTGAAACTTTATTAATAGACACTCATTTTTGCTGTTAATTAATCCACGTTTCTTACCAAAGCAAATATATTTGCTCTGGTTTCAACTTACTTTACCATTGAATCCTGTATGACCTCAATGCTTTGCCAAAGCATATGGTCTGAAGGCGTAACACACAAACCTCCAAAATGGAGGTCTAAAAAAAAAAAAAAAATCTTTATGCCGCACTTGAATCCCATAAAGTCATGGATGTTGACAAACCGTACTGGTTTTTGAGGGGAGAGATTATGCCATTTTTGTTTATTTTGAGCCTCAAATTTATTTTCTTGATACAGCTCGTTGAGCCTTTTAATTATCCTTTATTTCTTAAAATTTTTTCTAAGTGTTTCATGGTTGGACTTGATAAATTTGCCATTATAAGTGTGGAAATTGCAAAGAGAGAGAGAGAGAGAGAGAGAGAGTCTTTGGATTGGAAAATGCTCAATTCAAAGAGTTTTTGGACTCAATTCTGAAAAAACAAATATCTCAAAAACAAAAGCCTCAGTGGCTGGCCTCTCCTTCTCAAAATTTTTCAAAGCTTTGGTCTAAAATAATTGCCAATGCTAAGCTTCTAATTTAGAATTCTCGTTTGCTTATTGGAGATGGAACTGAAACTCACTTTTAACGGCCGAGAGGAATTGGCAAGCGAGAATAGAGCACTTCACTCGCTCGCCCAGTTGTCTTTACGCTATGTAGTGGAGGAGTGGAAGAAGAAGGAAGAGGTTGAAGAGGCCCTTGTTGATTTGTCGAAGTCCCGAGATGAGGCTGGTCTTCTTTGTCTCGAGGTGGCACTTGCCTTTGAGGTGAGGGATGTGCTACAAAGATCACTCGACCACTATCAGCAAGAGCTTGACCAGCAGCAGACTGACAACTTGGAGTTGTGCAAGCAGCAAGGCTCTGACGCTCGGTCGTACAAGTGGTCGTTGGGGGAGTTCGAGAAAATTTCCCACTCTCTGACAGATAAGAGAAAGGCCCTGGAAGATGAGAGGAAATGGAGGAGGGACTTGGAGACTGATCAGGCCAAAACTAGACGCACTTTGGAGGCCCGTGACGCTACCATCCAGGGTCTGCAGGAGGAGTTGTCGTATGTCCGTGGTGTTCGTGATGATGCCTAGTACTTCAATTATACTAATGGCTTTGAAAGGATGAAGACTCATATCCTCTGGAATCTTCGATGTAATCAGAAGGCTCTGAGTGTGCAGGACTTTCCCCCAACCGAGGTGTCCATGGAATGAGTTGCTCTCCTCAGGAGGGATCTAATTCCAAGCGCCCTTAACAGTAGCTCGGCAGGACGTAATCCCGCCCACTGATGGTTGATTCTCCTAGGCTGCAATTCAACTAGCTCTCCTAATAGGTCTTGCTCTTCTTTGCTATTTGAGGTTCCAATTCCAAGCCTCCTCTTCCAAATCCCAACTTCACTTTCATCCTTCATTTTTGCACACTCCAACACGCAACACTTCTTCTTAAGCTCCAAAATCACCATCCTATCGTCATCTTGTTCTCCTATCTTCACTCCCTCCAACAGTTTCTCGCCACAGCAGGTGGGAGACTCTTGGCGGCATCTTGGTGGTTGTTGTCACCGTATAGCCTAATTAGTTGCCTCATTACATCCCTTGTTGATTTTCTTCAAGGTAACCTCTGACGTTATCGGCATGTCGTAATGATGGAGATTCCTGTCTACCACTTCTACTAGAATATGATCTGATCAGGCTTCAGTTTGCCTCCACAACTATTGTTGCATCTAGTTGACTTATGTTATATGTCATTGTAAGCCTGTAACTAGCCATTTTACGTTGTAACTTGTCCTTCGTAAGCTTGCGGCTTCATGTCTTACAGCTTCATGTTGTAACTTGTTGCTTCACGTTGTAACTTGTCATTTGTAAGCTTGCGGCTTTATGTTGTCAATAACATTATCCTTTTTACTTCCTGTTTATCTTTCGTGGCCATTCACTTTTGGGGTCTCCCCTTTATTTTTTCCTTTATTTTTTTAAATTTTTTTTATGGCCGGCTTGGGGGCTTTGACGCTAGGAATCATGGGTTCCGCATCAAGTGGGGGGATTGCCGTCATCCAAAGCTTTATTGTTCACCCCACCAGCGCCGAACCCATCCCCACCGACCGAAGGCTCCCTGCTTATACTGTCCCCGTTTGCTTTGGCTAGTCAGCTATCCTCTTGGTGCCTTTAGTGATATCGTTGATGAGGTTGATGTCTCTCCACTTTTTCTTTGAGCTAATTTCCTTTTTTTTTTTGCCATCGTTCTCTCGAATATGCTTTATCCCGTCTAGTCCTTTAGTTCTTCCATTTTACATTGTCATGCTTTATTTTGATATGCAATTGCCTCTATGTCCCTCTGAGTAGCATCGTGGCCATGGAGTCAAATTAAATAATCCGGGTTACTCTTTACTGCAATGGGAGCCAAGGTAAGTATTCAGGTGACAAGGAGGCCAGACCTACTCTCCGTCGCGAGAGGGACAAGGTAGCCTCTGTCTCAATCCGTCCATTTTGTCCCCGTAGAAGGTAGGTTATTCGGGCAATCTGGGACTGGACCCACTCCTGCCCATTGACATTGCGTATTTAATTCCTAACTGAAAAATAGGCAGGCTATCATAACTTTATCCTTAGCTTTGTAGGAGTTAGACTTCGCAATCCTAGGCCCTTTGGCCTATGATGCGATGTGCTTGCCGCTTTTTACCATGTTGTTAATGTCCGTATTCCTTGGTGCAACATTCGAGCAGTCGAAGGACCTGGCCCGCACTCCATCATGGCAGGGTCAGAATGCCTCACACCAAACCGCCCCTTTGTCCCCTGAGGAGATGATTCGAATAGCGATATGGGTGCTTTGCTCCTTCACCACGAAAGGGGTCAAGGTAAGTTTTTAGGCAGCCTTAAGGCTGGATCCACTCTCCACTATAGGGAGACAAGGCGGCCTCTGGCCTGACCCATCTCCTTGATCTGCGGGGAGGTAGGTTGTTCGAACAATTGCTATTGGACCCCTTCCAGCCTGTTGACACCATAGGGAAGGGTAAGTTTTGGGTTAGGCTAGCACTGAACCCATTCTCTGTCATAGCTGAGGTCATCGTAAGTTATTCGGCTAGCCGTAAGAGAGTTGTGATAGTTAAGATAGGTGTTCCCTCCTTTGTTCTTGGGGTGCCAAAGTGGGCCAAGGCCCAATAGGACAATACACTAAGCTTTGGGCCAAAGTTGCCCAACTTGGAGGCCAAGTTTATAAAAGTTGCTCCACACCTCTCACCTTAGGAAATCTACTAAGTGGTGTGCCTAAGAGACAACTTGGTGGCCAAGTTCTATTCTTCCAAGATTCTAAGAAAACAAAAACTGAAAAATTAGTGAGACGAATCGGCCATCAAGACTTCTTTAAAAAAGTTCTCCAAAATTTAATTTAGACTTCTTACAATTAGATTACATATTTAGTAAGTTAAGATGATATTAGTTAAACCATCACTTGGGGCATGTCCAAGCCAAAAGTATCATGACCCACATCAACCGAATACTTCCATTTTATGCCACTATGTTCTTTGTCCAAATCAATTAGAATTGTGTGCCATAAGCTTAGGCCCTACCATCTGATTTATGTGGGAACTTGAACCATGTATAGGACAAAGGGCAACACACACACTTGAAGTACACACCACAAGACTTCAATCGGACCCAACGCCTCCCCAAGCTATTATAGTCTTTGTCCCTAAGTAAATAGAATGAGAAATTCCAATTGTTCAGATTTCCCTTGGCCCCCACGAAGTCAATAAGTCAAGAGTTGGAAGAAACAAATACAAAAAGAATCAAAAGACCCTATTTGGCCAAATTGATACCCTTGGCATCAAATCAGACTTTGTCTACCTTCTACTTGTCACCAGCGTCTCACCTTCCCAAAATAAGCTCCAGGCACGTTATCTTAAGCATATGAGAAAAGCCAACTCATGTCAAACTCTCTAATCTCATGTCAAAGAACTTGCACCCACACTAGGCTTCAATAGTGTAATCAGGTACCCCTGAGAAGAAACCAACGGATTGAGTTGAGGATAGGGAAACAAATTCTGAATTTTTCACAGCTCACATACAAGTCATCGATGAAGGGAATCGGATATGCAAAATGGTCATAGCTAGCATCCCTAACTCACAAACAAAGAAGGAACTATAGCCTTAGCCCTAGCCGATCATCATGAGGAACTTTCTTCCAAACCACTTACTATTCCAACATCACCTTCTTGATTCCCAAGCATGGATGAAGAAACCATGGTGTACATCCATCTCATGACCCCTAAACCTCAGTTTGACTCTAAGAAAGTGGAGGAAAGATTGAATGGAGCATTGATGGAGCCAAGTGGTTCATCTCGGCAAGCACTAGCACATCCTTTTCTCTTCCACCTCTTCCATCTTCAAGACATGTGTCCCTCACCCTCCTCTTTCTTACACAATAGAGAGATTAGTTTTGCATCTACTAGACCTTAGAAACCAAACTAGTTAAGAGAAACTAGTAATTGAGGGCCACAATTTTGAGAAACAAGGGAAAATTCAATCATAATCCAACCAAGCCATACGAACTTGTTCTTCTAAGATTTTCTTGCACCCCATGACCCCACAAATTCAAAAATCATGGATCCTAGATTCCCTAGCTGTACACAATAAACAAATGGGAGAGCATCATGATAACCTAGTTGAAACCACCATGGAAGAAGAAGGGTAAGTAGTCGAGTGAACCATGCTAAAGGTTGCCTCTTGAGTGATCATCCTCTCCTTATGAAGCCTATAAATAGAACCCTTCCAACCTCACTTCAACTCACACCATTTGAAAAATAAAGATATTAAGAGAGTTTCAAAGAGAGTGAAAGAGAGCCCTAGTCGAGTACTTGAAGGAGAGCTCAAAGTTGGTAAGTAATCTACTTTTATATTTTGATGAATTCATGAGCAAGTATGTTGAGTATGGATTCTTGTTGACATGAAGGTTTAAATTCAAAGATGCATGCTCGGGTATAGGTCTTGATGAGAGTATCATAAGTATTGCTTGAGGTTATCATCATGTTACGAAGTTAAAATTTTAGTTATACATGAAATATCTTGGGTTGATCATCACCCCTACTTCGAGTGAGTTATGGTTATGAGGTTTTGATTTGAATCACTTATGAGTATATGAGTTACGTGCAAAGGTTGATCCATAATTAAACCTTAACCAAAGGATGTAATTATGAAAGGTTAGCATGATCACTTAACATGATTTCTTTGGTAATTAGTATATGTATATGCCACGGCCTAGACAAAAAAATATCATGATACTTGGAAGTTTTACAGTCCAATTTTTTTTTTTTTTTGATAAAAAGGAACTCATTCCATTCATTTAAGAGGACATACAACTTTGACTTCGAACAACAAGCCAATTACAAACGTTAGTAGAATCTCAGTACACTATTGTGACTGACATTGTCTAGTTCAGACGGCTTATCTCTAAAGACCGAAGTCTAAGAGATAGCACAACTCTGTTCCCAACAGAGTTCACAGTAACCAAACATAAAACACCATACCTAACTAGGCTGAGTATGGAGAAACCAAACCCCAACATCACCGACAACGCGGAGGGGGGACAACACCCTTTGGACCTAAGTCCGAAGGAACAAATGTTTTTGGGTTTTTTTGTTTTCTTGAAAATAAAGACAATGCATAATTTAAATACATAGAGAAAACACTGTAAAAAGGGAAAAACAGTGCACAAAAAATGCCTCGAAAGGGAAAACCGACGGTCGATCTTGGAAGATCCAGAGTTGCCGGTTCGGGAGCAGCCGCCCGATGCTACGGCGAAGAGCTCCTTGGTGGCGCGTGAAGGACACGCGCCGACGAGCTCGAAAATTTCGTCCCACGAGTGCAGGCTACGCTCCACTCCGGTTGGGGCCGTGTTCGGTGGGCGTGTAGATCAGCGGCTGGGCAACCTCCTGGTGGGGCGCGTGTTGACTATAGGGGCCCGAAAGATCACTAACGCCGATACTCCCTTTGTTTGGCTTGAAAAAACAAAAAAACTAAAAACAAAACAAAAAAAACCAGAAGGCGGGAGGGAAGAGTGAGGGGGGAAGGAGCCGAAGCTCCCACCCCCTCGAGCCGGTTAGAAAGTTTTAGAGAGAGCGAGAGTTTTTGAGAGAGCGTCTGAGTGGGGAACAGAGAGCGTCCGAGTTTTTAGCAATTTTCATTACTAACATGAGCTTCCGTCTACAGTCCAATTAAGTAAGGTTCAAAGCATTGAAGAGTTGTGTATATAGTTCTTAATGATTATCAAGATTCTAACTTATAAACACATCTCTTGTTTCAGCCACTACTTTCACATATTCAAGAAGTTGGTAAGTTGGCCCTAACTTACTCTTGAATAATATTTATATAACTTTGTGTAAACGCTCCATTCATGTTATAAATACTATTTGATCATGAAATGTCTTGTGTTACTCTGTGAGCATTTGGTCACTATATGATGTGTGCTAGTAATTATGAGATTTTGCATAAACAAGTACTCTTTGGCATGATGCATGAAAGTAGGATAATTTACATGAAATATGAAACTTGTTACAAATAGAAGCACATGTCATCAAACATGGTTTGTCATGAGCATAGCATAAAAAATATTTTTGTCATGACACAATGCTAAGATGAGGGAATATCCTAGTAACTCTTTTGTCCACTCTGGAGTGATTACAAATGGAGTGGTAACCTCTGGTTTGAAGAAAAACAGTCAATGAACTTTGACTGGTTCCTCTTTAAAGGATTCTAGGGTGTTGTCATATAAATATGGTGCCTAACATTGGTGGGTACCCAAGTTATGAAAAGTTATGATCAATACATTGAATTTATCTATGCAGCTCTGATGATGTTATCCCAAAAAGTTGGGCTACGGTAAGTAGAAGGTACTCATGATGCAAAATGGGAAGCTGTGATGTTACCATATGTTAAGAAATAAAAGAAATAAAAAGGAAAAGAAAGAATATGAAATGTTCTTCGTAAGAAAATGTGTATCTGAATTCCTTGAAAGATGTTGAGGAATTTGGATGGAAAAGCAAATATTTTCTTCGCATGCAAGCATCTCATGTTTATTATCTGTCATGTTTATGTTATCTCTTTGTATGTCGGTTGCTAACTTAGTGAGATTTCAAGGAATCTTACTCTATTATGCCCAAACTATGATTCCTTTTGGGATGGTAGAAGTTGTAGCAAGACCGGACCATGGTGATGAACGCGAACCCCTGATTAAGGATGATTGAGGAGGAGATAGACCCAAACTGCCAATTGGAGTTGATCATGATGTTCCTCGAGATGGTCTTACAAGCCATTCAACGCATCAGAGAGATGCTTTGAACTATGTTCTGTTTAAAACTCTTGTCAACCAAGAAATGAATAAGGAAATGTAATTTCCATTTATGCCTGTATTTTCCTCATTCACTAGACAATTTAATGAGGCATAATTTTGTTTTATTTTAATGAAGTTGTGTTTATTTAGCATTCTAGTACAAATAATTTTACAAGTCGAAAGTCCACTGCGATTATTCCATAATGCATACTACTAGATTATTCATAAGATGCATTGCATATTATCTATCATGAGCAGGGATATGTAACCATGTGTTGCCTGTCTTGATGCTCCAAATCTCTATCAAATCACAAGTGGAGGTTGGGGGTGTCACATCTTCTCTGGGTTAGCCTCGATTCCCCTCTCCAAAAAAATAACGCTGAGGAACTTTCCCGACTCCACTCCAAATGCACATTTTATAGGCTTAAGCTTCATCTTGTATTTTCACAGTACGGTGAATGCTTCCCTCAAATCATATGTATGCCGATCCAACTCCCTACTTTTGACGAGCAAGTCATCTACATAGACTTCCATGTTCCACCTGATGTTTTCTTTGAAAATTCGATTTACCAGCCTCTAATAAGTTGCTCCAGCATTCTTCAGTTCGCAGGGCATTATTTGGTAGCAATATAGTTCTCGATCTGTTATGAATGTCGTCTTTTTTTCATTGTTCGGGCTCATCCAAATTTGGTTATACTCAAAGTAGGCATCCATGAAGCTAAGCATCTTATGCCCGACGATTGAGTCTGCGATTAAGTAGATCCACAGTAGAGGGAAGCTGTCTTTAGGGCATGCATGGTTCAGGTTAGTGAAGTTGATGTACATCCTCCATTTGTCATTCACATTTTTTACCAAAACCACATTAGAAAGCCACTTCGGGTAATAGGCCTCCCTAATAAATCTCGTTGCTAATAGGCGATCAGCCTCATCTTCTATGGTCGCATACTTCTCGGTGTTGAAGTTCCCATGTTTTTGCTAGACTTTCTTGGCATCGAGATTCACACTCAACCGGTGTTCAGTCACGTCCCTTTCAGTCTTGGCCTTGTCCTCTTAACTCCACGCGAAAATGTCTTTGTATTGGGCCAGCAACCACTGCAACTGTGTCCTCACTTCAGGTTCATCCTACTTCCTATTCTTGCTTTCCTTTCAGGGTGAGCTTCATCTAGCGTGGTCAATTCCAGGGGGTGGTGAGGGAGCTTGCTGTTTCATCTCCCTGTTTCAAGTGTTGCTTGTCTCTAGTTTCCACTGCTCATTCGATGTGCACAGGGGGTGGTGGGGGAGCTTGCTCTTCCATTCTGGGCACCTCCTCTTTTTCATTGAAGGTATCTTCCTAATCTTTGTTGCCTGGGACTGTGTTGCGGCCAGCGTAAGAAATGTACGATAGTTTTACTTATTCCAGATCCCACATATGACACCAAATGTTAAGGAAGTGTTTCGCATCTCGCCTTGCTCTGCCAGTCACCTAAGGCAAGAAAGCTTGAGGGGCCCAATGTGTCAAGAAGCACATCCGATGCCTAAGTCAGTGAGTGATTAAGAGTGAGAGAGCTAGATACATAAAGAGAATGAATCATACCTATAGTGGGGCTTTTATACTTCTCTCCGCGTACGGGGCATCTCTTTTTATTTGGGGGGGGACCAAGCTTTTGCGTTCAATGCGATGTCTTCTATCAAGGACAAGATCTCTTACCGAAATCTCCTACCAGAACTCCCAGTTGGCGCAATTAATGCGGTGAGGTTTCTCGTGGGTCACCCGAGTGGAGGGGTGCTCGTGTGAAGGTAGTCCCCTCCCTTGTTGGTTTCGATTTCCTCTTGCTCCCTTATTGGTCAGTTGGTCCGTAGGGTTTGGGCCATGGGCCTTACTAGCCATACGCTTGGCCTAATAAAAAGGGGGGATGAATATGTCCCTCCAGGAATTGAATGTCAATGAGTAAGGTAGAGAAAGCAATGTCTAAGGTCAATAATAGTAAGGATTTGGCTGCATTGAGAGGTAAGCTTGTGTAGAAAACCCGACGACCCGCCCCACCCAAACAACCCCCCCAATAAAACCGGTTTGGACTAACTTTTAGGTCGAACCCACTAAATTTTGGTTTCAACCCAAGAAACCCGACTAACATGTTTAAACTCGACCTGGTTTGCATACACAAACCTATCTCATCTCATCTTATCTCATCATTACAACTTTTCCAAACTTTCGCGCAAAATATAATAAACAATTCAACTTTTTCAAATCTCAAAATAATAATAACATTAAAAATTATATTATAATAATATTTTATTGAATTTTCAACAAAACATTTCATCTCATCTCATCTAAACTGTGTGACCAAATGAAGCCTAAGCTTGCAGATCAAACCCTAGCCCTCCCCCTTCTCTTTGTCATCATCATCGCCTCCGTTTGTATTGCCTCCCATCCCCATTCTCTTAAATCTCATAGGATAGAATGATCAAGAAAGTGGACCTGGCTTTCGGCAAGTATCAAATGGACAATCAATGCGGCTAGGCAAGAACACACTGGTGCCGACGCATTCCTCTTTACTACTAGGAGTTCCAAAAAATACAACTCTCATGCCAAAGACATTTTGCTGAAGCTGTTGTTGGTGCTTTTGCTGAGCCGACTGCAGAGGGAGCCATGTAGAAGCTGACAAACTCAAAGGATGACCATTTCAGCCTACAACGTACTCGTTGCTTCTACCCCTGTTCATGACCATCTGCTGGGTTTACCACTGTTGGTATCGTGTGTAATGGGCCTCCTTTACCGAGTATGAATTATCAAGAAATAGGGAGAGAAGATCCAAGAAGTAGAGAGAGAGAGAGTATTTCATAAGAGAATGTAGAGAGAGAGAGAGAAATGTGAGGGAAAGTTTGTTGAATCATTTCATGCCTTTTACTTCATTTGCTACTATATTTATAGTTGACAATTAATGGAACGACATCGTTTTGTGCCTTCTTTACAGACTACACTAATGCAACGACACCGTTCAATTGCTCTTCATTAAACCAAAACGACAAACAACGATACATCTTCACCATGACCTGTCGTATTGACATTTTGACATTCCTCTAATTAACAAAACTAACTTTCCATCATTAATTCAGTTGCTGCATGTGATCCTTTCCACAAGCCTTCAACAACTCTTGTCTGCTGCTGCACACAAACCTTCGATGTTGCCCTCACTCTGGACCCTTACATACCCCTCCCCTTCAAAGCACCTTGCCCACAAGGTGAGGGAACTTATGCCTTAGTTGCCAATAAGGTTCCCAAGTAGCTTGGTCAGCATTAGTTCATTCCCATTGAACTAAGACTTCTACCATTGCTCTGTTGTTCACTTTCCTGCTACGGCGTTGTAGAATATTCTAAGGCTCAGGTGCAACTCCTCCTTGAACATCCATTAGTGGCAATGTTTCCAAAGGGAAAATATGTTGTCCAACCTTCTTCTTTAAATAAGAGATGTTGGAAGACAAGATGTAACTGTGATTGTGGAGGTAACTCAAGTCGATAAGCCACCTTGCCAATCCTTTCCAATATCTAAAAGGGCCAAAAAATCTAGGTGACAACTTCATGTTTCTCCTCATTGCCAAAGACTTCTGTCTATAAGGCTAAAGCCTTATATAGACCCAATCCCCCATTGCAAAAGTCCTCTCAGTATGCTGCTTATTATATTGAAATTTCATCCTCTCTTGTGCCAACACCATATTAGTCTTCAATATGTCCAATATGTATTCACGAGACTTCAACAAATCTTCCACAACTTGATTAGATGAAAGACCTGGAACATATTCTCGAAGGGGAGTAGGTGGTACACCATAAACTACCTCATAGGGAGTGAGCTTAGTAGAAGTATGGAAAGTGGTATTGTACCACCACTCAGCCAAAGCCAACCACTCAAACCACTACCTTGGTTTATCACCTGAAAAGCACCTTAAAAATTGCTTTAAACACTTGTTTATAGCTTTAGTTTGACCATCACTTTGAGGATAGTATGCTGAAGAATAAGCCAAGTTCACACCTTGCAACTTGAAGAAATCCTTCCAAAAGGAACTGAGGAAAGTAGAGCCACGATCTGATACAATGAATTTTGGCATGCCATGTAGTTTAAAAACATGATCCAAGAAAACTGAGGCCATTTTAATTGATGTGAAAGGATGTTTCAAGGGTAAGAAAAGAGCATATTTCGAAAGTCTGTCAACAATCACCATAACAACTGAGTAGCCTTTAGACATAAGCAATCCCTCCACAAAGTCCATTGATATATCAGTCCAAACTGCTTGAGGAACTTGCAAAGGCTGAAGCAACCCAGCTGGATGAACATTTTCAACTTTATTTCTCTGACAAACTTCACACTCCCTGATGAATTTCTTTATCTCAGTCTTCATACCAGGCCAATAGAAGTCAGACCTTACTCTTTGCAGTGACTTATGAAAGCCTGAGTGACCTGCAACAGGGCTTGCATGAGTAAAATGCAATATCCTGACTTTAAAGTCAGCACAGTCAGGAATATACAACCTACTCTTCTTGAACAAAAATCCTCCTTTAATAGAAAATGATGAGTTTATTGCAGGGTTCTACTGTTAAATCACAAACTTCTACTACACCACTTGATCTTCAGCATATGCCCTTTTAATCTCTTCTAGCCAAGTAGGATTTGGAACAGATATGGCTAGCACAGATTGAACATTCTCATCCTGATCTTTTCTGGACAAAGCATCTGTCACTTTGTTTTCCACTCCTTTTTCATACTCCACAGAAAAGTCATAGTCAAGCAACTTAGAAAGCCACTTATATTGAGCAGGGGTTCCAACCTTCTGTTCCAACAAGTACTTCAAGTTAAGATGATCACTTCTGATAATGAATGAACCATCCAACAAATAAGGCCTCCATTTTTGGACTGCCAAGACCAAAGTCAAAAATTCATTTTCATAGATGGATAACTGCAGATTCTTGCCCTTCAAAGCTTGGCTTAAGAAATCCAAAGGCCTTTGCTCCTACATCAATACAGCCCCTACACCACTAGCACACGCATCACATTCAATTACAAATACTTTAGAAAAATCAGACAAAGATAAAACAGGAGGATGTGTTACAGCTTGCTTCAATCCTTCAAAGGCTTTAATTGCTTCCTCAGACCATTTAAAAGCTTCTTTCTTCAACAAAGTTGTTAATGGAGTAGCTATGATGCCATAATCTTGAATAAACTTTCTGTAGTAGCCAGTTAAACCCAAAAAACCTCTCAATACTTTAACAAATTTAGGAACTGGCCATTTAATCATTGACTTTATCTTTTTCTGATCTGCCTTGACCCCTTCCTTAGAAATGAGATGCCCCAAGTATTCAATCTCAAGGCAAGCAAAGTGACACTTAGATCTCTTTGCATACAATTGATGGTCTTGTAAAGTATTTAGGACAGTAGCTAAATGCTTCAGATGGGACTGCAAATCTCTACTATAGACTAGTATATCATCAAAGAAAACAATGACAAATTTTCTTAAAAATGGTCTAAATACATCATTCATAAGACCTTGAAATGTGGAGGGTGCATTAGTAAGTTCAAAGGGCATTACAAGAAACTCATAATGAGCCTCATGTGTTCGAAATGTTTTCTTGGAAATGTGGTCTCACTAGGTACCCTATAGTCTATGCACATTTGCCAAGAACCATCCCCCTTTCTTACCAAAAGGATAGGTGATGAAAATGGTGAGTGACTTGGCCTAATGACACCAGATTGTAGCAACTCTTTGACTATTTTTTCAATTTCAGTCTTTTGGTAATATGGATATCTATATTGCCTCACACTCATTGGTATGGAATCTTTTTTCAAAAGTATTTGATGATCATGAGACCTCTGTAGAGGTAAGCCTCTTGGTTCTTCAAAAACTGTCTAAAATCTGTCTAACAGATTCAAAATATCCTAAGGTACGTCATGCAACACCTCTTGAGACTGAACTGCAGCTATTTGTAAAAATAATCCCTTGCTCTCCATTGAAGAGAGTTTATCAACCTCAACATCATCAACAAGGTTGCTAGAAGTAGAAGCTAATGCCTTTAAACATGTTAAAACTCCTTTGTAAGTAAACTGCATATCCAACTTGCCAAAATCCCAAAGGATAGGCCCTAATGACAACAACCATTGTACTCCCAACACGATATCACAACCACCCAAATTCAAAGTAAGCAAATCAGATACAAAGGTTGTACCTTGTATATGTAGGGCCACATCACTACATTTCCCATCACTAGCCACCATATCACCATTTGCAATCCTAACCTGCATAGGATCAGATTTATGTATTTCCAGCCCACATTTACTTGCCACTGCAGTATCCACAAAATTATGGGTACTGCCAGTGTCTATCAAAATAATCACCCTTCACTTCTTAATATGGCCAAGAACTCTCATAGTTTTTGGATTTGGTGTTCCCACCAAAGCTTGAACTGAAATTGAAGCAACACCAGCAACCCCTTTCATCTGCTGACTATCATCTTCTTGTGACTGCTCAGCTTCTTCATCTGATTCCCATGACTCCATTTGAGATAAATCCATACCCTCTAAAATATATACACTTGGTTTTGCACATTTATGGCCTTGATAATAATATTGCTCATCGCAGAAATAACAAAGACCCTTCTTCCTTTTATCTTGCATCTAAGTTTCTGAAATTCTTTGGAAAGACATTTTAGAAACAACTTGCCCTTGAGGAGGTGTCCCCAAAATTGAAGGAGCTTGCACTGATCTCTGCACATTAGCTCCTAAATCATAAGAGGTAGTCTTCCAACCCTTTCTTGTGCTCCAAATATTCTGTTTTTGAATCTTGGCCAATCCAAACGCATCATTCAAGTTCTTGGGATTAAACATCTTCACAGTAAACCTCACCTCATCTTTCAAGCCACTTATAAAGCAACTTAGCTTATTTTTCTCAGAAATTCCTTTGAGCCTTTTAGAAATCAAATCAAATCAAATTTTGTCTTATAGGCAGCTACTATACTCAATTGCTTCAACCTTGTAAGAGGCTCCATTGGATCATCATAAATAGATAATCCAAACCCTACTTGCAATGCTTGAGTAAATTCATCCCAAGAACGAAACATACTTGCTTCTTTAGAGTTCTGAAACCAAACCAAGGCTTCCTCCTCCATGTAAAAAGAAGCAAAAAAAATTCTTTGTCCCGATAGTACTTGATGGTACAAAAAGTATTGGTTAGCCTTATACACCCATGCCACAGGATTTCTACCAAAAAATCTTGAAAACTCTACTTTGATGTTTTTAAAAATTCCTCTATTAACTTGTTCGCGGTAAGGTACTTCTTCACTGTCTTCATGCATTTCTTCATGTGCCATCGATCCATTCACTGATATTCTTGAGATCTGCTGTATAACTTCTGCAAATCTGTTATCCTGATTCTCCCTGTTGACTCTTGTAGTTTCCTGTTGCTGTACCAAAACAACAATTGTATCCTCAAGCTGATTCTGATGTCGATCTTGTTGCTGTCTAAGATGATTCAAGGAATCCACCACTTGTGCATAGGATAACATTCCTTCAGCCATGACTACTGATACCAATTGGAATGAGCCTCCTTCGCCGAGTATGAATTATCAAGAAATAGAGAGAGAAGATCCAAGAAGAAGAGAGAGAGAGTATTTCAAAAGAGAATGTAGAGAGAGAGAGAGAGAACTGAGAAGAGAAATGCGAGGGAAAGATTGTTGAATCATTTCATGCCTTTTAATTCATTAGCTACTATTTTTATAGTTGATAATTAATGGAACGACATCGTTTCGTGCATTCTTCACAAACTACACCAATGCAATGACACCGTTCAATTGCTCTTCATTAAACCAAAACGACAAACATCAATACATCTTCACCCCGACCTGTTGTATTGGCATTCCTCTAACTAACAAAACTACCTTTACATCCTTAATTCTGTTGTTGCATGTGATCCTTTCCATGAGACTTCAACAACTCTTGTCTACTGCTGCACACAAACCCTTCGATGCTACCCTCACTCTGGACCCTTACATCATGCGGTCGCTTTCACTGGGGCATCCCAAGCCATCGAACCATACTGCTTCAACACTTGTTTCTCTCTGAACTACTGAAGGACAAATATTATTTACAGATCCGTTTTCTACCCCAAGGTTAGAAAATCCTTTTTTCTTGGAAAGGTTTTTTTTTTTTTTTGTTCCAATCTTAAGGTTCGTTAATGTAGATAAAAGCATGGTGGGGAGTGGTGACATTCTTTGAAAATAATTTTGGACTCTATTTTTAGATTTTATAAATCATGTGTCTTTCTGCGGTGATGTGGGTTTTCTTGGTAGGACTTGGCGAGGATATATGTTTTATACAAGATATTTATTTTCTGAAAATTTATACACGATTGTTTTTAACAGTCTTTCAAAGAACAGTTGGTTTGGCTAATTTTCAAACTAAAAATAATTCCTAGAGACAGTAAACTAGAATTTGGATTGACATGATCCATCTTTATCTGGCCCTGCATCAAAAACTCCTCTCCTAGACAAATGAAATCTTTGCGAATGGCAAAACTAATGAAGTCTCTCTAATTGGAGATGTATTGGCATCTTAATCTCTGTTTGGAAGACTTTCAAAGCTGAAAGATCTGTAATTGTTGCTAACATGTCACAATTTGTCTGATCTTTTCCACCTTTTGTCTATTTTTAAATGGATTTGTATTGCTTTCTCTTGTTCGTAGTTATTAGGTGAAAACTTTCAAAGCTGCTAGAGCTGTAATTGTTGCTAACATGGCACAATTTGTCTCTCTTTTCCACCTTTTGTCTATTTTTAAGTGGGTATTGCTTTCTCTTGTTTGTAGCCATTACGTGAAAAAATCTGGGATTTAATTTGGCATGGAGCCTGGTGGAGGTGAGGGGAATTAAGAAGAATCTTGGGATTGTATGTTGTTGTATTTGCCTTTAAACTTGGGTTTGGTTGTGATTCCCTCAGACAAGCAAAGCTAAGCATACAAACCAATACCATTGGTTTTTCTTTTTTCATTTGTAAGGAGTTGTAGACACTAGACGGTGCCATCCAAGATTTCTTTTCGAGACATTGTTTCATATTTATTTTTTAAGTAAATAGGGTTATCTTGTTTTTAGAAAAGTTTTAGTGTTAGTTTTTATGAAACTATATTTTAAATGAGAGTATTTTTATAAAATAATTACTCCAACAATAACCAATGTCATGATCACTCCAACAATATAAATAATGTATAAACGAAGCGGAGTAGAGCCTGAAATTTGGCAGTAAACTCGAAAAGAATCTAGCTACGACCATCCAACAACATACTCGAGAATATACACCAGCAACAGGGAAAGTGGATAAAGCGCATAGGCCACCAATGACAGCCAAAGAGGCAAGGTGGTCCGGAAACTGGCAATTAGACCCATCACAATGCAGACAATTAGTATAACCAGCACCTCCGACGAGAAGTCCCATGTGAGGTCCCGGAAGTAAACCAGACCCAAGAATACTGCCAGTGAAAGTACGTTACTCATGGTCACTGACCCATATATCTGCACCCAAAAACACACATAGCTTACAAGCCAATTCTTCAATAAAAACATTAGGAGAATATGAGTCCTAGAAAGAGCAGGTCCAAGGGCAGGCATCAAAATAGACAGATGACTGAGGACTTCAGATAAAGCTACAGGTTTGTTCTTAAGTAAAATTTCAGCAGCACATGATGTAACTGATTATTTAACAATTTCAAGGAATGTGGCAAAAGGAAATACATGTAGCCAACCCCCCCAGTAACTGGCATATGACTCTAGACTATACATCTCTAACAATTTTTTTTTTTCTTTTGCATGATAGCGGATTCCAAATGGTATCCTGATGTAGGGTGTTTCAAGGACTATCCTATTCCTGATCTACATTATCATGCTGGGAAGTTAGAATGCCAGTTAATTTGTCTCTTGTGAAATCCTTCTTCTAGGATCCTTATGGAGTAATATCTGGCCATTCTGATTCCATCTAAGGTTTCATAATGCAAGCAAGCCTCCAAAGTCTACTGAGAAGACAGAATTACATGAAAGTATGTGTTTAAACACACTATATGAAAAGGGAAAGCAAACCTCTGAATACATCAAGGAAGCCATTCTCAAATTTTTCTTCTTGGCAAAAATTAGAGTTGACACAACCTCGCTGGAGCTAGCAAAGGGCAGAATGACAAATGAGACGAAGAAAGAAGGTATGCTTGTAGCAGTTGAGAAGTTTTCAACAGCATCCACAAGGGGATCAGCAGTTACAGCAGCAATAAGGGTTCCCAGAAGCAACATCAACACTGCTTTGGTGGCATGCCAGTTGGCATTTTGAATGCTCTCCACAACCTCATCATTCTGGCCTCCAAGACGATCTTGTTCTTTCCGTGCTTGCTGCATAATATAGTCATTCATAGATTGTCATTACACAAACAAGCAAGATTGGGGGAATTTATGTAAAGCAAGTTATATACCAGATGAAAATTACTGAGAAGATGTAAAGCAAGTTATATACCAGATGAAAATTACTGAGAAGCCTTATTGAATGCTCATTTTGGTCCCTGAGACTTGCCGCAGAGCGCCTAGCATTCTTAAGCCATCTTGAAATTCCTCTGACAAACTCCTCAACATCAACTTGTGAATTATGAGATGTATCAAAATCTTCCATCACATGCGCAACACAACCCTCTATATCCGTATCTAACTCTTCGAGCTCCATTCCTATTACCAGAGCTCTTAATTCTGCTGCTGATAGGCTTCCATCTGAATTTTCATCAATTGTCTTGAACAACCTGCCATTTGAAAGTGGTCCAGAAGTTAAAACTTGTGTAATAGTTATCGAATGTCAAGTTAATTTTCTTCAAAAGGTTTAGGGAGTTGAATTTGATTGGTAATGATCTGTCTATTCTTCCTGCAGAGCATGTTGTGTTGTTTATAGTCTAATTAAACAAGATCTAAAAGGTAACTCCCCCCAGTTTGTTCTTATGAATTGGAGGATCTATGTTTTTTGAAATTCAAAATTTCAATGACCTACATATTTTGTAAAACGATAATGAGTTATCATATAAATTAGATGATTATATTCATCTCTTCCCCCCCTCTTAAACTTTAATATAAGAGAATTGCTATAGGCACAAAGAGATTATACAAAAGTAAATTAAAAAACTGACGTAACTTTACGTGATCTGTTAGATTTATTTTACAATAAAAGTAACTTTACAATCAGACGTACTGCATCAAACCATGTTAGTTTGTAGATTTATTTTTGTGTAATCTCTTTGTAGCTAAAATATTTCTCTTAATATAATTGCTTAAAACTATGATCAATAGTAATGAGTAATTGGAAATATTAATTCAAATAGAAACAGAAGATATGTTGAAAGTTGAATAAAGACTAACTTTTCTATGACTTCTTTATTTGGTTCACCATCATCATTGAAAAGTCGTCTTTCTAGTGTATGCATTTTTATATTTCTCAGAAATCCTGATATTACATTCTTATGCTTTGCATAGGCAAGTCTTCTCTTCTGAATCCAAGGCTGAAAAATCTGCATTTATGATTCAACAGATAGCGTTGTAATCAGTACGAATGATGGATGAATCGAATTTATTTCCCAAGAAATACCAACTAATATTGATGCATTGCATGCCATCTGCTCCATTAATAACTTCAACTTGTAAATTACCTGATAAAGGCTGTAAGAGATCACGAAACAAACGGAGACAATAAGAGAAACCAGAACTGCCATGTGACTTAGAGAAGTTGCTTGGAAAATGTGTGGTAATTGGACTAATATGAGTGGGATAATGGAGATAATCATGATTCTAGCAGCATAGCTAGTCCAGATATCAGTACTCACCCCAGAACCTGCAAAAATATTGTATCAATGCTTTTCTAAACGTATCACAATCCCATCAGCAGGTAAAAGGAACTGATTTTTCGGGAATATTGCTTGTTAACACTGTTTCGTTTATAAGTTCTCTAACTGTCACCAAAACCGCCCTATTTGGATTCAGAGATCAAGAGTTGAGATGATTTTAAATGAGTTAAATAAAATATTGTTAAAATATTAATTTTTAATATTATTATTATTTTGAGATTTGAAAAAGTTGAATTGTTTACTATATTTTATATAGAAATTTGAAAAAATTATAATGATAAGACGAGAAGAGTTAACAATCCAATTCAGGGCTTGTAGTTGCTTGAGAAAAATTGAGAAATATGCAATCTATTATTAACAAGCTGCATCATCCAAACAATCCTATCAATCAAAACTTGTCTCCATTTTGCTGCATCATCCAGATTAGAATGAAAAGAAATCCACGAAGAGGTTAATCGAAACAACTCCTCACACACTCTTGATAAGATATTTTAGGCCATAGCAATTAGGATTCAAGTTTTATTTTTATTTTTTAATCTTTTTTGTTGGCATGTATCTGCGCTGAATCTTGAAGGAAACACTTGCACCAAACAAACCTTAAGCCAAAGGATAGAGGTATACCAGTTAAGCTAAATATTTTGGTATCCTTGAGATTTTCTGCAACTGAATTCTCAAGGTCACACTTGCCAACTACGAGACAGGTGCCCCACAAAATGGTCAGAAGCATTACAGTCGATCCAGCAAACAAGCCCATCCCAACTGAGACCTGACTTTGAGCAGTTGCCGTGCTCCCAGATAGTCCAGAAGCTATGGTAAAAACCGGTGGCATTGTCAGCTTAAGTTTCCTCAGTAAAAGCACATGATATATAAATAACAAGAAAAAAATTGAAACTTAAATCGAAAACTATTTATTTGAATACAAAGAAATTACATAAAAATAAATTCATAAATTAATGTAGTTTGATGTGGTACGTCAGATTATAAAGTTATTTTTATTGTAAATTAATAGATTTAACAGATCTCATGACATCACATCAATTTGTAGATTTACTTTTATATAATTTTTATGTGTATGTAGCGGTTCTCATTTAATTATGGAGTTGTCTATCTCACTTCCATACAAAGCCTTTAATTTTGGATAAGAAATCAAAAGGCATATCCAAATGACAAACGAGTGTTATTTTAGCAGCGGTTGTTTCCGCCGGCAAATCTGGCCTAATAAAAACAGAAAATCGTCGTGTGCAACGCAGGTCGTTGATTCAAATTGACCATACATAAATCGAGCGAGGTTTTCTTTCTTTAATCACGCATGACAGAATATGGAACACAAAAATCAGAAGAAAATGAGGTAATTAATAACATACCCTCACGTTCCAGGAGTTGTGGTCGATCAAATGTTTGCCATGTGCATGAAAACGTGAGACCGACGTTACAAATTAAATTCAATTAAAATCTGGATTATTATAGTTGATCTACTGTGACAGCTAACACCCAATTAAAAAAAGTCTTTGCTCCACATTATTTAATAAATATATATTTGAAAATATGCAAATTACTTCCCTCACCCCACCATCTAGTTTAATTTACAGTCATCTCCCGGCCAATTATTCTATCAATTTCACCAATTATTGTCCGAACTATCAAGAAATTATTGCAACATATATAGTATAACTTAAAAGACTAAATTAATTTTAAAATATTACAAACAAGACATAATATCCTATTATATATAACAATTTTTTTTTTATTACAAACATCATTTTCTAAATAAAGAAATAAATTATTGAAGACAAATAAATATGTTCTAAAAACTAATTTTAGAAAGGGATAATTGCTTATATATAGAACATATTTATTTATCTTTAATAATTTAATTGTTATTTAGAAAATTATGATGTTTGCAAAAAAATTATGTTCTTAAAATTTGATCGATGTACGTATGTTCTAACATATATATGATGGAGAAATGATATATAAAAACCCTAAATAAACAAGCCCTTTTTTATCAAAAAGTAGACCCTACCATGAAAAACTCAATTTTTCTTGATAGGACCTACATATATATGATGAAAAAAATGATATATACAAACCCTAAATACTCAAATTTCCAAATATTAACTCAAAAAATGCATTGTGTACACAAGCCCAAATTTCCAGTACTTTTGAGTTACCAAATATGCATTGGTATTATACTCATGATGTGCTGAGACGTTTAGATTTGAAGATGATTTGAGATGAGCTGAGATGAGCTGAGATGGATTGTGAATAGTAATGAGATGAGTTGTGAATAGTAGTGAGATTTATGAGTTAAAGTTGCTGAATAGTAGTGAGATGAGTTGAGATGAGCTGAGATGAGCTGAGATGAGTTGAGATGAGCTGAGATCACTTACGAATCCAAACGAGTAGTTAACTACAGCTAGCTCTCGATCATTATGTTTAAATCTACTCAGTACAAAGAATCAAAGATTAATATTATCATTTTTTCTAGGATTTGTATATTCAGATTATTATTTGAGTGATGCTAGACACTATTACTCTCCGGTCAATATATAAGTTAAACATATAACGTCGACGTTTGACATGATAGTGTTTAGTAATATTTGGATTTTTATCCTTTTTAATTAACAATAATGATATAGATAATGCATGGTATGATAGTTTATAAGTAGTTTTAAACATTTTTTTATAATATTTAGGTGGCCAGTGTGTATGTTTGATCGATGATCAGTTTGTTATTACTTAAGCTTACAATATTATTTACCAAAATTGTTCAAAGTGTGACTGATTATTCCATCATGTTTGGAAATATTTATATATCCATAAGTTCTTATATATCAAAATGAATTTTGAGTTTTGGCATTAATTAATCTCAACAACAAATTAATATGTCCTAATTAAATCTCTCCATGTTTAATTTAATTAGAGTATAATATCCAATTAAATTTGGCTATTTCCCTAATTCTCCACGGAAGCAATTATTTTTCACGGTTCCGTAAGTGATACATTTCAGCATTTTCCAACTTGAAAAGAATATATATATATATATATATATATAATATGGCAATTAATGCACTGACCAACCTTAGCTAGGAGAAGTTTCAAACTGAAAGATGACATATATGCATAAATATATATAAAAAACAGGCAGCTTTTCTGTCATCTATCATGCCAACTCGAATATCCCAATTGTCTCACAAGTTGTTTAATTAATTATATGAGGAAAAGTTAGGTATTAGTTGTTCAATTTTGGATAAGTGATTGGAAAAAAAATATCAGAAACTTATGAAAAACTTGACCTTAATTCATTATTTTAGCTCAAAATTTGAACAAAAAAATGATTTAGTTTCAGGTTGTGCATGCGAATCCTTTTATACACTAAGCTAAATTAACAAATTAAGTTCAGATTCACCAAATTAGAGTTTATCATGTGCTTAAACTAATCATCCTTACCAAGAATGATTGTCGCGTCAGGAACAGAGCTCAAAACAGGTAGGAAAAACCCACCAATGATCCCAGGTCCGAGAATTTCCAGCAAAATCTCACTTCCACCTGACAGCAACTTGGCCCCCAAGAACATCAAGTAACTATATACAAGAATGAGAAAAACATTTCCTAGGACAGTGGTGGTGCATGGTAGAAATCCATACGTCTCTGTGCAGCTATCTTCCGATGAAAACAAGCTCATATTAAGATATAGCAACTTTGGTTGCTGATAAAGATTGTGGACACCATCGGAGACATTATCGCCTGGCGAGTTGCTCGTAACAAGTCGGCCTTGGCCGGTGCCGGCTAGTGTAATGAGGAAGATCAAGAAGCTCGCTAGGAGAAAACATGCAAGTTTCTTAATTTCCATGTTCTGACTTTTGTCTTTGTGAAGAGCTTGATCAATGGCCTTTTGGGTATCATATATATATATATATATATATAGATAAGAGTTTATATTCAAAGCCTAGAAGCATGTGGGTTGTGATTTTAGGTAAGGGACAGGGAGGCAAATTAAAGGAGACAAAAACATGGGAGACTTGGAATGGTTCCAAGTCAATTAGCTAGACAGATATTGCAAAACTAGTACACATGATGAATCAATTATATATGATGCACGGAAGCGTGATGGAAATAAAATAACACAAGGAAAAAGAATAGTAATTTTAATTAATCAATTGTATTACGTACTGGGATGTACTGGTTGGTTTTAAAAGGTTGCCATCGATGAAGATCATGCTGTTTCGCTTTGTAATTGTATGATAATTGCATGCAATTTGCCACGTGCTGTCAAATCTCCCAAACTTGTGTCCAAAGCCACAGGTTAGTACGTATATATTTTCCAACTTCAGGACTTAATTAAATAACGCCTGCAGATTATTGTAACTTTATGCACTGGGGATTACTAGCTAGTACACATGCATGGGTACTGCAGAAATATATATATATATATATATATATATATAATACCAAATTATTATTATTAGAGTAGTAAATGCACAAATTAAGATTCATGTTATATTATAAATATATTTCTAATTACACAGCTTTCAACAAAATTGGCCTACCTGCTCATGATATATAATCTAAAAGAGAAATTTTATTTACAGTCTTTAAATAAAGAGTGTATATACAAGTCATTCATGATTGTATGTACAAGCCCTTCATTAAATAGAAAAAAATATCATTTTGATAAGGATATTATTGTAATTTTAAAAACATTTAAAGATAAAATTAATTAGACTTATAATACAATCTTTAAAATAAAGACTATATGTAACATTGCTCAATCCGAAAAAAATCAAAATAGCTAGCTAATAATAATTGTCAGGCGTTTATTTTTTTCAACCCTGAGGAAATTATTTCCAGCTGGTTGATCGAAAACTTAATTATAAGAAAAAATTATGAATAGCCTTTTGTCAATAAATAATTAGTACGGGATCGTAACATAAGCACGCAAGACTTAGGCTGTGTTTGGGTACTAGAGTATCCTCGACACTTTTTAAGTATTCTCGTATTTTTAAAAATACTTCACATGCCAAACAACTTAAAATACTTTCAATAGGACCCACAAACTCACTTCAATCTCTACTCATAACTATTCACAAACATTCTATAACACTTATCACTATTATATATAAATAAAAAATAAAATCACTATAATATTTATCACTATTAAATATAAATAAAAAATAAAATATTATAATATTTATCACTATTATATATAAATTAAAAATAAAATCACTATAATATATAAATAAAAAATAACATTACTATAATATTTATCACTATTATATAAATAAAAATAAAATCATTATAATATTTATCACTATTATATATAAATTAAAAATAAAATCATTATAATATTTATCATTATTATATATAAAGTAAAATAAAATCACTACAATATTTATTAATATTAAAAAATTACTATAATAAAATTATTATAATATTTATTATTAAAAATAAAATCACTATAATATTTATGAGACCCACATATTTTTCAACTACCTACTCAAAAGTCAACAACTCAACATACTTCATACATCCAAACAACTCAAAATACTTTCAATGGGACCCACAAACTCACTCCAATCTCTGCTCATAACTATTCACAAATATTCTCAACACTTCTCAACACTTCTCACTACCTAAACGTACCCTTAATGAGGATGATCAAACTTCAACTAATTATACCCCACATGACCCACAAATTAAGAATATTGCAGCGTAGACGTACTATTATAGGGAAACTATTATATATAAATATATATTTATATATATATATATATATATATATATATATATATATTGTCTTTGTCACGTGCTTAATGAATTGGTTATCTTTCCTTTTCTACCCGGAGAGAAACCAACAGAAAGGAGAGAAAAACTCGGAAGGATATATACTTTTTTAAAATATTAATTTGTAACAACCTTTGTCAAAAAATACTGATCAGGTCAAGATGAAATTGTGTGAACAAACAAGCTTGAAAGCGGCAGAGATGATTTTCAAATATAGAAAAATGATATTTTGAAAGAGTGTACGTGTGTGTATATATATATATATATAGCATTACTCAAATAGAGAAATGATAGTTGTAGTCATGAATGTATAAGCGCTTTGCAATCACTTTGAAAAAAGTAAATATATACATGATCCACATAAAAAAATTAATTAATTTTTTAATAGTAGACTCCACTCTTTTTCAAAACCACTGCACGACGCTTGCGTATTCCGTGACTGCATGTAGTATTACTCTTTAAATATAAGATTATTTTCTGTCATTAAGGTAATTGACTTCAACTTCTTTACACTACAAGAAATTTGAGTTTTAGCGATGAAATCTATTAGGGACGAATTAAATTTTGTCTTTAATAGTTGTTATTTGAGAAGAAACTAAATTTCATCCCAAAATTTGGAAGCGGTTTTTTACGCATTCGAACAGATAAATATATATTCGAGCTAGAGTTTTTGGGACGAAACATGGCGTCTCAAAAAATAAAACCGTTTGAACATTCCCAAACTCATTTGAACGATATGGTATTTCACATTCTAATGTTGACATAACTGTTCGAACAATATTCATGATAAGAAATTATACACAATTGTGGTGGGGGAGGGTTAGAAATCGTTTGAACATACGATTTTCATTCGAACAGAGTTTGAGACCATTCGACGGTGTGGAATTTTCTATTTAAAAGTAGAGCAATTCATTCAAATGATTTTTTTGGGTGAGAAGTTATAAATAAATCTGGCGAGAGATGCATGCTATCTCGTTCGAACGGTAATTTTACATTCAAACGGATTTATAAACCATTTGAATGCTCATAAGATTGGTTCGAATTATGACGTAGACAATCGAAATTTATTGGAAGACATTCAAATATTTTAAAAATAAATATTATTTGAGTTTATTAATTAATTATCATTTTTAAAAGATGAAAAATTACCTATACGGATTTATTATTATGGTAAATTAAAATGTATCCTATATATCGTCCTATAAAATTTATGTAATTAGTTTAAAAATTAATTTATGGTAAATAGAAATTTACAATTAAAAAATGTTTCCTTCTAGGGAAAGTCATTTTTTATATTGCCAAATAGTATGTAAAATAAGAAAATTGATTTTTTTTTTATATAAAACAAGCTAGTTATATATAAAAAAAAATAAAAACAATATAAAAATTAAAGTGACAATGTTCGATACAAAACAAAAAGATTGATACAAAATAACACTAATGTGTAAGATTATCCAGGTCCTCCTACATCACAATAATGTGTCCCTCAATCTCTTGTAGTCGAACCATAATGGGCACGTGATCCTCTCCATGTCTTGGATCAAAAGTGCACGATGCTCCTCGAGCAGGGATCCCATCTCCCTGGTAGTAGTTCCTGCAGACTTTGTATTAGCATTGGCATACGTAGAAGCTAGATCACACTTCGTGCCAATACCACGTGTTGCTCCAACATTAATGCGAGCCTTCCCCAATGGTCATCGCTCTTGCTGAAAGTGATCTTGTTAAGGGCCCCGATATGTGGTTGTCTCCGCTCTGTCAATAACATATTAACCTTCGAATTAACTAGGAGATTGGAAATCATCAATGCATATGGTAGACTACCTCAAGTCAAATACCTTGACTTAGATTGTATGTAGATGAGGAAGTATATAGGTAGATCAATCAGCTCTCCTCGTGCTATCCATAACATAAATTGAGCCCATTCGATGTTGAAATCTGTCTTGTATTTTCTTGAATCGATATTGTGTGAGATAATCAAATTCAGCATGAGAAAAAAGGCTCAACATGCATTAACAAACGAATCTCATCATGCGTTGGACTATTGTATGCTAGAGTCTCATCCTCGGTGGCATCTTCACCGTCTGTCCCCACAACCCGATTGTTTTGTATAGGGTATGCACACAGCACACGAGGGATCCCTAGAAACTCAGCAATACTGTCTATTGAGATAGTCATACTGACTCCCCGAATAATGAACGTGAAGGAGTACTCATCAGCCTTCATATGGCCCAATAAAACTCACCAACTAGATCAAGATAGGCCACCCCCATCTGCTCACTGATTGGGCCCCATCCTTTATCACCTATTATGGAAGCCAAGCTCCTTCCTCCCAGAAAAAAGTCTTCTATAATAATCTCCCACTCAACCAATATCGGCCTCTTCAGCTCACTATCTTCACGATAGGTTGCCCCTCCCTTCCCTGTTTTCTTCCAACATATATCATTAATTCACTGTTTATAAATTAAATAAACAAGAAATATAAATAAAATAGAAAATTGTAATTATGTTATAATGAGTACTATTCTAATAGAAAATATAGAGTTCAAACTAACATTTAGCCTATTCGAACATTAAATAAAATTGTTCGAACAACTACGAGGCCCAATTCGGAAGGTTTACGTTCATTCGAACAAATAAATCTATATCGAACAACATCATCATATGGCCATGAACCATGTATGAGATACATTCGAACTACTATTTATCTGTTCGAATTGAGTCAAATTGATTTGAACGAAAATTTGACACAGTTCTTCACATTTGAACATATGGTGACAAGTTCGAACTAGAAAATGACTATTTGGCAAAAAGCTATTCGAACATCTTTGAAGTCATTCAAATGCTGGTACCTCACTCATAAACATCAATGGTTGAGTCAACTCAACGATATGTAAAAACCAATGATTCATCAAGAATCCTTGGTTTTCATTGGTTTTAAGCATACAAATAAATATGGAGTGAAACCTAGACCTCACTCCATCATTTTTATGGCCAAACGCCGTGTGTGGTGGCCAGAAAACAACAAAAATAGGTTGGATCCTATTTGAAATCCAAACCCCAATTTTAACACACAACAACGCTAGTTTCAAGCCTATCGAGACAAGGATGGTGGGTCATACCTTTTAGACGACGACCAATGGTCAGTCTACGACAGAGAGGTGGTGGTGAACGACGGTGGTTGCTTCGAACGGTGTTTGTAAAATTGAACCGTTCGAATTAAAAACTAGGTCTTATGCCTCGAAACAATCACTTTCGAACTAGTATTCTTAAGTTTGAACGGTTTATTATAATTATTTTCTTTGTTCGAACCGAATGTGACTGTTCGAATGGTTGATTCATAAACCTTGCACAATAAATTGCGAACTTACAACGATTCATTTTTCAAGGACCCAGGTACGTTGAACATGATGTTATATTGTTCGAACGTGATATGTAAGTGTTTTATCAGTTCAAACAAAAAATATCCCATTCAAACAGTCGATGCGTGAAGTTTCTAGAATAAACTACGACGATTCATTTCTTTTGACGACCCAGGTACGTTCGAACATGCATATAAGTTGTTCAAATGTGTAACTACTTACCTTTGAACGGTCTATAGTGGGATTTTAGCTATTCAAACAAATTGTGAGCATTCGAACGGTAGAGGACCCAAGTACGTTCAAACAAGCATATACTTTGTTCGAATAGTTTATACTCTAATTGTATATATTGTAATTTATAGTATAGTATATTTATATTATACTCTAATACAAATATTATAATTAGTAAGGTAAAATATAGTTATATTATTTTTATATTAGTATACTACATTATATTTTATTGTTGATCTCAGCCAAAATGACATGGTTCCATTGTGTAGAGAAAATATTAAACCAGAAGTAATTGAGGGAGGCTTATCAAAAGAGCATGAGTCAACTGAAGTATCTAGTGAGGATGAGAGCGACTAGTCGAGCAAAACTGATAGTGAATTATAGTTGTTTATACATAAGTATGGTTATCTTGTAATAAGAATACTTTTACTAGTAATAATTTATCAATATTATAAACAGTTATGCCTCTCAAATGCAAAGCAACTCATTAGCCATCTCCATCCAATACTGACTCCTCAATTGGTTCACTTGCCATGGATAATGTGTCAACATCACCAGACCCAAAACAAGATATGTTATACGGAGACTCGGGGTTATGTGATGATATTTAAGTTATAGTGTTTTATAAATATAATAATTATTTTATATTACATTCTTTAATTATTTTATAGCTGTTGTAAGCCATCATCAAGGTCGAGGTGTTATTAGAGGTGTCTACATAGAGAAAGTGCAGAAAGCGAGCAAAGTTAAAGTTGATATTCCTGATGATCACATTGGTGGCTCTGAGGGATCCTACAGCTTGGCTTGCTTTCTTTGTTGGTATCCTTACCTGAACATATGCTCCCATGGCTACATCCTCCTAGGCCAAGGTTCTCTAAGATGTGAATGACCACATCAAAACTTGTTACATGATAATAAGTTACTTAGAAAATAATGTTATTCAATTATTACTTAATTTATAAGTTGTTTGTTTCTTATCATTCCTAATTCTTTCAAGGATGAGTTTGAACTTAATTTTGGACGGCAAAAGGATCGAGTAACTGTGATGAGCTAATAAATAATACATTCATGAGGTACAAAGGTACAAAGGTACAAAGGTGAAATAGAGGCGTGTCAGAACCCATTCCAAAACATACACCCAAATGAATGGGAGAAGTTTCGTGATAGGTTTGAAGATCCAGCATATTAAGTAATTTCATTGCTATCTTTCATTATGCTATATGTTAGATGCATGAAAAAAATATAGTAATCATGTTTCTTTTCTTGCAACAACGAAGTATTGTCAACAAAACAAATAGAGCAAATTTAACGATACATCATCATGCAAGTTCTAGATCTTTTCATCACCTATCAAAGAAATTGGTAACGTATATTAGTCCCCGTTAAATGTTAACATATCAATATTTGTGATTAAAGTTGTAAAATATATTTTCCTTTTGCAAAAACAAGATAATCCAATTGACTATAACATGACCCAATTGTATGCTAAATCGTATACAAATCACGATGGTGTTTGGACCAATCTCAAAGCTTCAGCAAATTATGTAAATTTAATTTGTTTTCGTATTTCCAAATAATATTTATGTTATTTATACTATATGTATTCATATTTCTTTTATGTTTTCTTGTTTTGTAGGAGAAGATGGTTTCACTTCTGCAAAATACTGTTGCATCTGATAAATCCTCCGTTAATGGTATTGAGATCTTTTCTCAGGTTCTTGTACCCCGTTCTATATATTTGAGGGGTTTAGAATGATACGTGAACCCTTCCTCCTCAACCTCATCCTCTTCTCAAAAGAGACCGAATAACAACTCTCAAGACTAAGACCTCGTTTATTTTCAGAAAACATCTCATCTCATCTCATCTCATCTCATCTCATCTCATCTCATCTCATCTTATCTAATCATTACAACTTTCAGAACTTCCAATACAAAATAAAATAAACAATTCAAGATTTTCAAATCCCAAAACAAAAATAATATTAAAAAATATATTCTAACAATACTTTATTCAACTTTATAACTTTAATCTCAACTTATCTCATCTCATCTTATCTGCGAAAACAAACGAGGTCTTAGAGGAAGCAATGCTTGAGATTGAACAATTGAGGTCCAAGAAACGAGAATTGGAGGCTCAATTACATTAGACAGTGAATATGAAGGCGCGATTACAACAAAAAATGCTGAAGGAGAAAAAAATTCAATCCCAAAAGATGTTCGAGCAGATACAATTAATGATGTCCCAAAACTTTATGCGACCACCAACTTAGAACTTATTTTATCACATTATGTCGATTGACCTATTGCAACATGTGAACAATTGTGATGTTTTAATTATAATTTTTAAATGTAGTTTTCTTATTTTAAATTTGTCATTTACTATCAATGATTGCTGTTCGAACGAAACATATTCAATTCAAATGGTAACTATTAATTATTATTGTTCAAACACTTTTTTTGCCACCATTCGAATGAGCAACGCAAAACCATTTGAATGAAAATAAAATCGTCACTACAATTCGAATAGATTACTAGTTTGTTTGAACACTCTGCATGTTTGGTCATTCGAATGCATATAGTTTCGTTCAAATCAATTTTTTATCATTTGAATGGAGAATAAACCATTTGAACAAGGTTTCTCAGACTAAACGTTCGAACATAATTTTTAATTTGAACGGTTTTTCAAGGATTCTCGACCCGATAATGTATGTTTGAACACAAACCAAACAACAAGAAAGCGTTTGAACACTTACTTCATTCAAGCATTTAATAGAGTGTTCGAACCAATAATATTATGTTTGAACGGGTTTTTAGATTAAATGATTCCGTCCCCCAAAACATTTTAATTTGAATGGATTCAAATGTGTCCACCACATTCGTCCTAAAAGTATTTTTTGAGAGATAAAAAATAACTTTCTTCTAAGAAATTTTTTGAGACGGGCTTTTGGAAACGAATTTGAGATGAAACGTTTCCATCTCCATAAGTCTTATGGGGCGAAAATTGCATTTTTTGAGACGAAAATTTTCATCTCAAAAAATGCAATCTCAGTGTTAGAATCACATGCGAAAGATGTAAAAGAAATCTCTTTGAGTCCTACATTGAGATTTAATAAGATATTCATCAAGTTCTTGAGAAATATATAAAAGAAATCTCCTCAACTTCCACTGTTATAAATTTAATATCACTTTTGTCACATTCAACTTATAGAAGGATATTTTGAAGAAGTTGAAATCTTGGCATTAGAATTCAATAGCGTGTTATTTCCTAGAATTTGAACTTTACTTTTTGAAGAGTGAATCAATAGTTTTTAACTTATAAATCATGTAGGAACCTTTTTTTTCATTTCAAAATTAAAATCTATATGATAAACTTACTCATATTCAAGATTGATAAACCTCAAATTAAACAATCATTGAATAGAAATAATTATGAAATAGAAGCAATGGTGCTTCTATTGCCTATCTAATAGTCATGAAATAATAATTAAATCTCTAAATTAGTTCTATTAATTGAAAATGTAGGCAATTGTCCTTTTTTACAATATGCATTTATGTTTCCAAGTGATACTATGATAATGTAGACAATTTCAGTAGAAGGATATATCTTTCATGGAATATTTTTAGAGGAAGTAGCTAGCAATGATCAGAAAATTAGTTTGGCTTGGTAATCTTTGAGTTTAAATAGAATATTGGGTAGTTTCAAAAGTTATACGCACTTAGGAGTATAAATTAATCACGACATAACAAATCAAGTAGAGTCAGAAGGGCCAATCGATCAAGTTCTCAAATGGTTTGGTTTGGGCTTGACATGATAAATCATAAAAATATAATCAAATAAATTAACAACCAAAGCGCAATGTGTAACGCCCTCGACCACTTGTGTTTTGTTGAAAGTCGTGACACCGGGATATTGGGCACTCGGGTCATACACCCTTAACGCATTATCACAAGAAGCGTGTGTATACATGCAATACAATAGATTAAAATAAATTCACAGTGGAAAAATAAAAAAAAAAGACATTCACTAATTCAAACAGCACCAAAAATTAAAGCTACATCACCAAGAAAATATCCATAAGCCACAAGTCTTCCAAACTCTAGCATAAAAATATTATAGTCATTCAAATAAAATTAAACCAAATAACAACACTTAAACAAAAGGGGGAAAAGGCTCCACATGTTCACTCCTCAAGCAGAGTCGGACCTCCATACTCATACCCATCATCTGCATCAAAGTCTACGATTCTGCAGAACAAAACCAAAATATAAACATGTGGAAAGATATGAAATCATGCAAGAATGAGAAATTCTAGAGAATTATAACATTTGCAACATTCTAGCAGAGAGACAATGAAGTCAACCCGAGAGCGTTACCGTCTCGCCCAAGCCTATTATTGCAGGGCGACAACCCAAGGGACGCCACTCAGTTTTATGTGCTCCTGGTTCACCAAAGGAGCTCCACCGAGATAATGCTACATCTCGACTTGCTAGTCTGAGAAACACTTGCAGCTCGGATAGGAAATTTTGAATGATCAAGGTGCGTTGATCACGGTTGTTCCTCTAGGATTGAGAGAGAATCTGTGTGTGTGTGTGTGTGTGTGTGGGTTGTTCCTTAGAGGGACAAAATTAAAAATTGGATTTTGAATATGAGCCAGAAAATAAAATGGCAAAGTAAAAGGAGGAGGAGCTTATCGTGGTAGCGTTTGGTGGGGAGAAGCACGGTGGTTGGCGACAGTGGAACCCTAGGAGAGAGAAAATCAAGAACAATTAGAGAGAAAACTGATGGTGGTGAGGCCAAGATGTGTGGAGGAGGTGTGGTTGGTTAAACGGCTTTTGGTGGGTGTTTGTGGGTGGTAGATTGCGATGGAATTGTAATCTTAGGAGAGAGAAAACCTAAGGGAACCTGCTGTGAGAGGGGAGAAATGAAGGGTTTTACAGTCTAGTCTTGGAGTCAAATCGTGGTAATGAACAGTGGCCCTGAGACTTGGCTATGGTGGTGACTCAGAGGAGAGGGAGATGGGGTGGGGGTGTTCGACACAGGGTTAAAATGAGAGAGAGGTGGAAGAGTTTGTCGACAACGTGGGGTGCTGAGGTGAGGAGCGGTGGTGGCGTGGGCTACATTCATAAACACAAATCGCAATAGTGTTAAGAAGCACCTAGGTTGCCGAATTAAATGTGCTAGATGGAATGAAATGAATGAGGAAAATATAATATCATAGATTGAAATCAGTGTTGGGTTACAATGGGCATTCGAGGAACCCTTTCACATGAGAATTTCTCACTATAATACAAGATTCTAGATGCCCTCTCTATCTTCTTTCTCTTTCCCTTATACCCCCATGTACAGCCTCACAAACTTCTTTATTGTAAATAAGAAAATACTAAGTTGACAATAAAAGACACTGGCTACATGTCAACCAAGTGAAACACACAACTTAATGAAAATAACCAAAATGCATAGTTTAAGTAAAATAGCCAAAACTCACAGTTTAGGTAAAATAACTAAAACGCACAGCTTCATTCCAATAGCCAAAACGCAACCCTTCTTCCTTTCCTCAGATGACACTGTTTCTTTCTCTTCCTTTCAACGACGACGTTTCAACCCAACTTCAACCCTCAGTTTAACTTCCACTTATTCTACTTTGTGCACAGACACTAGTTAGGGTTCTTAACATTCTCCCTCCCCCCCCCTCCTCAGAGTACCTTGCCCTCAAGGTTGGCATAAAACTGTTGGAGATTCCACAACTTTTTCCAGGTGTTGTCTTCCTCAGTTTTCCCTGTCCATTTAACCAAAATCTCTGTTACTAGTTGATCCCCTTGACGACGAACTCTTAAATCCACAATGTATTTTGGGTCAGGAAGGATTTCACTTCTGGAACCAACTGGTGGGGGGTTGTATTTGAGCTCCAAATTTCTTTGAAGCACGAGACATGGAAGGTTGAGTGGTATTTTTCTGAAGGGAGTAGATAGATCCAATTGATATTCTACCTGTCCAATACATTTGACGACCAAGAAGGAGCCATAAAACCAAGGTGAGAACTTCATGTTGCGATGGCCAGCCAATGATTTCTACCTATATGGTTGCAAATGGAGGTATACCATATCGCCTACCTCAAAGTTTCTCTCTTTTTGTTTTCTGTCATCATAGTGTTTCATTCTGTTTTAGGCCATTTCTAAATTTTCCTTGAACAACACTTGAGAATTTTTCCCTTGTTTTCAAATACTAATCCACTGACTCAATTGATGAAGTCCCTAGAATGTAAGACAGAAGCTTGGATGGGGGATACCCATACAGAGCTTTAAACGGTGTAAGTTTAGTTGAAGTGTGGTAACAGCTGTTCTACCACCACTCAGCTAAAGCTAACAATTGCGACCATTTTCTTGGTTGGCTACTTGTATAGCATCACAAATATCCTTCCACACAATTATTAAGAACCTTTGTATGACCATCTGATTGTGGACAGTAGGGAAAACTATAATCTAGAGAGGAACCATGTAAGGAAAACAACGTTCTCCAAAATGAATTGAGTAAAATAGGATCCCTATCCAAGACTATGCTTCTCGGGAGCCCCCCTCTAACTTAAACACCGAGTTAAGAAACTCATGGGCCACACTAGCTGCTAGGGGTGTAACCAGTCCGATTTTGGACAAATTTTGAAAACGAACCAGTATACACCGATTTTACATTTTCAAGAACCGATACCGCACCGTTTACCCTCCTAAACTAGTACTTCCGGTTTTACCGGATCCGGACCGATTTGGTCCAATTTTTTAGTTTTTAATATATATTAAATCTCTAGCTCTTATACTTATATATAGATATATATTAATATATATATATGAATATTAGTAATACACTAATACTATTAGTATATGGTAATACTAGTGGTATGGTACTATTATTATATGTCAATGATAATATAGTAATTAATATACTAATGTATATTAGTATTACTAATATATTTATCAAAAGGAATATGTTGAGAATTTATTAAGCCATAAAATGTAATTAATATATATTTATATTTAAAACATATGATCAAATAAATGTTTATGTTTAAGATTAAAATTTTATGTTATAAATTATAATATAACATTATTTCATATATAATTATAATTTTCAAAAATTAAATATAATATAAAAATATAATATATAATATTAAAAATTAATTAAAAATATATAAATATGCGAATCGGTCCAGTCCGGTCTAGAAAACATAAAACCGAGACTGGATCGGATATGACCGGTTTTTAAAATAGAGGAACTGGTTCCGGACTGGTTCAAACAAAACCAACTGGTTTGGGCCGTTTTTTCGGTTTATTTTTATAGCCCGAGCTTCTGCATAGGGCTAGTTCAGGGCCATAAAATGCTTGTATTTGGTAAACTTGTTCACCACAACAAAAATTGTAATGTAAACCTAGAAAACTGGTAGGCCTTCTATGAAGTCCATAGAGATGTCTATCCAGGTATGATTGGGAATAGGCAAGGGTTGGAGAAGCCCTGCAAGGGGTATGGTCTTGTATTTTTTGGCCTAGCAAACCTCACACTCCTTTACCAATGTTTTAATGTCCCTTTTCATACCTACCCAGTAAAAATCACGCTTGGCTCTTTGATATGGTTTTAGGTACCCCGAATGCCCTGGCAAGGGATGAGCATGATATAGTGTAGTATTTTTCCAAGGGAGAATTTGAGACTACTACAATTTTTCCCTTCCTCAGTAATAACCCCTGTTGTAGCTTATTACCACTTACACAATTATGTCCCCTAGACAACTAATTTACCACTTCCTTTAGTTCAGGAGATAGGTCATAAGTAGCCTTGAGTTCCTCCACTCAATTTGGACTTGGCAAAGAAATCATTGCCAACATGTCCTATGCCTTTTGTTTTACCCTCTAGCTCATGTTTTCTGGACAATGCATCTACTACCATGATTTCCTTCACCTTCTTGTAGTGGATCGCAAAATCATCTCATTAATTTAGCTATCCACTTTTGTTGGACAACAGTGCCAACCCATTGCTCCAACAAGAATGTAATGGCCTGCTGATCTATTTTGACAATAAATAATGGCCCCAAAAGATAAGGTCACCATTTTTTGACAACAGGCACTAAAGCTAGTAGCTCTTTCTCCTGGGTTGACAGTAGTACTGCACTCCCCTTCAACAACTTACTCATGTAAGCAATTGGTTGGCCCGATTGCATCAACATAGCCCCCACCCCACAACCACTTACAAGTGGTTAGGTGACTGCCACCTTGAGGTCTTCAAAGGCCCTTGTTACCTTATCATCTCATTTAAAAGCATTCTTCCTCAATAAATATGTCAATGGGACTGCTCTCAATCCATAGTTGTGCATAAATTTTCTGTAATATCCTGTAAAGCCTAGGAAACCTCTAAAGGACTTGGTATTTCTGGACAGTGGCCAATCTAGCATGGAAGAAATTTTGGTTGGATCGGCCTTCAGCTGAGATAATATGTCCCAAGTAGTCAATCTCCTCCATTCCGAACTTTCATTCGGTTAACTTCACAAACAATTGGTGCTGTTGTAGAATTTCCAGTACCCTTCTCAAGTGAACTACATGTTCCAGAAGTATTTTACTGTAAACCAAGATGTTGTCAAAGAAAATCAATAGAAACTTCTTCAAGAATGATTTAAACATATCGTTCTTGAGCCCTGGAAATGTCGTGGGAGCACTGGTAAGCCCGTAAGGCATTACGAGAAATTGGTAATGTCCTTTGTGTGTTCGAAATGTTGTTTTCTCAATATCTTTAGGCACAACCCTTATTTGACGGTAACTGGAGAGTAAATCCAGCTTAGATAACACCTTAGACCCATGTAATTCATCCAATAGCTAATCTATAACAGGTATGAAAAACTTATCATTCATTGTTTCTTAGTTTAAGGCCCTATAGTCAATATATAAACGCCAACTGTTGTCGGCCTTCCTCACCAATAAAATAGGAGAAGAAAATGGACTAGAGTTGGGCCTAATAATAAGGGTAACAATAGGGTCTAATAGAGATAGGTTGGGCCTACTATCTTCTCAACATCCGTTTTCTAATAATAAGGGTAACAATAGGGTCTAATAGAGATAGGTTGGGTCCTTTTTTTCAACACAATTTTATGGTCATGGGAACAAGATGGTGGAAACCCCTGTAGTTGTTCAAACACCCCTTTAAATTCACTCAGCAATTTACTAATATCTTGATGGATGTACTCATCTTTTTTATTCATTTCATCCATAAATAACTGCAGCAATATAAGTCTTTCCCCTGCATATGGAAGTCAACATGGCCCTATTTTGCCCTTCAAATGAAATTTGTTGTAAGTCCAGCCCTTGAAACCATAATTTTTATTTTAACAAACAAATTCCATGTACAACTTCGAAAAATCCTATGTTATAGGGCCCAAAGTTTCCAACCATTTCATCCCCAATACCACATCACAGGCCCCGAGGGATAATAAATAAAATGATGTTAGAAATTGGAACCCCTAAAATTTAATGTTCACCTCATCACATAAACCCTCACTACTAATGATCTCCTAATTCCCAATTTTAATTGATAGATGCATATTGTCATTAATGCATAGTTTGGTTTTGTGAGCAACAGAGGGATCTAAAAAATTCTGTGCGACCAAAATCATTTAGTATGACCACATTTTTATCACCAATTCTACCTAGGAGTCGCATGGTAATAGGACTCAGAGTACCTAAAATTGCATTAAGTGATATTTTAGGTTCTGCCAATGTTGCCTTAGACCCCACGATCTCCTTTTCTTCATTGGCTTTGAGCTCTTTCCCCTCTACATTTGCCTACCCTGCTTCTTCACCCCTTTGTAACAAGTAGATCTTAGGGCGTTTGCAATGGTGAGAGGGGTTCCACTTCTCATCGCAATGGTAGTATATATAATTTTTTCTCCTTTCATCCATATAACTGGAAGTAATTTTTCTTACTGGTTGATATGCTTTCTGACTTCTATTGCTATTTTCTCCAAGTGGTACCCATTGGGAAAGGGTTGTTGGTAGAGGTGATAGTGATTTTTCAGCCAACTGTTTAAACCTTCTTCTAGTGCTACTAAAGTACTCCTCCAGGATCTTGGCTAACCTAAAGCCAACGCTTAAATTTATCAAATTCAACATTCGAATGGGTAAGTAGATTTCATCTTTCAATCTACTTAAAAATCAACAGAGCTTGTGGTGGTCAGACAACCCTCTCAAATGGTCAGAGAGGCTCTCAAATTGAGCTTTGTATGCTGCTACAGTAGAGGTTTGCTTGAGACGGGTGAGGGCCTCCATTGGATCGTCATAAGCCGTGGGCCCAAATCGTACCAACAAGGCTCTAATGAAGGTTTTCCACGATGTAAAATGTCCGGTATCCAGGGCATCTTGGTACCACAACAAGGCCTCTCCATCCATATGGTAAGAGGCCACCAATAGGCGATGGGCTGGAGGTTTTTTATGGAACTCAAAATATTGAGTTGCCTTGAATACCGAACCAACTGGGTTATCACCCTCAAAATGAGGGAACTCCAACTTCACACCCCAACTGAAACCCCTCCTAATCTCTCCTAATCTCCTGACCTTCTCCTTCCGACATCATCTGTAGCTCTCTGTTGGAATTAAATGAATGAGCAAAATGTAGATTGAAATCAGTGCTAGGTTACAATGGGTATTCGAGGTACCCTTCCTCTTGAGAATTTCTCACTATTATACAAGATTCCAGATGCCCTCTCTATTTTCTTTCTCTTTGCCTTATACCCCCATGCGCAACCCACAGACTTCTTTCTTGTAACAGAAATAAGAAAATGCTAAGCTGACAATAAAACACACTGGCTACACGACAACCAAGTGAAACGCACAGCTTAATGAAAATAACCAAAAGGCACAGTTTAACTAAATAGCCAAAATGCACAGCTTAAGTAAAATAACCAAAAATCACATCTTCATTCTAGCAGCCAAAACACAACCCTTCTTCCTTTCCTCAGACGACACCATTTCTTCCTCTTCCTTTCAACGATGGCGTTTCAACACAGTTTCAACCCTCAGTTTAACTTCAACTTCTTCTACTTTGTGCGCAGACACTCGTTAAGGTTCTTAACAAATCTAGAGAGAGAGAGGGTGACAGAGAGAGAAATAGATGGAGTAGAGGACTTAATGGTAGCGGTCAGACGATGGCAGAGGAGGCGGGGGTAGCTTTGACGCATGGCTTCCAAGTGGTGGTGGTGTAGGTGTCTGTGCAAGGCCCACCGTTTGCAAAACAGAAGGGGGGCCATGGGGAAGGGGTGCGTCGTGCGGGAGAAGAAGGATGGAGGAGAGAGAGGGAGGAAGAAAACGTTAGGATTGGGACTCTTGGAGGAAGAAAACGTTAGGATTTTAACCCTCAAGAGTCCAAAATGACACCGTATAGGTATGGGGCAGGGCTTTTTGTTCTTGTTTTGGGCCTCTACATGGGCCAGCTCACAATAATATAAAAACTGGGCTTGGGTTTTTATGGTTGGGCTTCACACAATGACCATTTAGCTAGGCTTATGTTTCCATTCTTAGAAAAAGTGAGACTTGTCTTCAGTTTGCATTTTTTTTTATTGGTAATTTTAGTTTAGAAAATTTACACTACAAGAAGTCTGACTTTTCACGTCACATACTCTAGACGCAAAAAGGCAAAAATTGTGACGCAATTAAGTATTTCCATCCATCCTTCATCGACACAAGGGAGACAATAATACTCGCTCTCAAAAGTATTTCAGCGTCGATTGTAAATAACATCGCTAGAAGATATCATTTGTGTCATAATATGGCGACGCAAAAAATCTATTATTTGGTCGCAAATGATGTTGGTTACAGTAACAAAACTATCAATTTGCGATGATGTTATGGTGTCGAAAACATATAGCCGCAAATCAATCCTCACTCCCGGAAGCTCAAATTGACACAAAAAGGCCAAATATATTGACACCAATGATGATTGCCATCCACATCTCAAAATCACTTTAGCGTCAAATGTCAATAGTTTCACAAAGAATTCGACTAGTTGCGTCGTAATATTATGACGCAAAATTAGAATTTTTTTAGTCTGAAATGAAGTTGGATACAGTGACCAAAGTACCTATTTGCGATGATGTTATGGTTTCGTAAAAAATTCAAATCTTATTACCGGCACATGTTTATGGTCGCAAAAGGAATTTTAACAACTATATAACTTGTCGCAAATTTGAGAAAGAGTGCAGCAAAAAGTTATTTGCGTTGGCGTCACACATTTTTTGGACAATAATGAAATAAATGGTTTGAAATGGACACAAAAATTTGTTTATCCACAGTATATTTTGGACGCTAAAATTATGTGGTTTGGCCACAAATAAAATATTAGCGAGATAGCATATTTATTTATTTATTTTTTAAATAAGAATATTTAAATTTTTTGTCGTTGACAAATATGCTTGAAATGTTTACTACGGGAAGGAGATTTAAATCCATAAAATAGATTAAATAAACATTAAAGTTTCCATTGAATTTATACAAAAAATTCAATTAATTAACCTGAAATGATTTTTAAAAAAAATATTTTCAAATAAAAAATCATTCCAGATACATGTAAACATGTTTACATGGAAACACAAAAGTCCAATTACCAATCATTATATCCTACTAGCCTGCCAAGTAAAAAAACCAAAATATGTACACAGATTTTATATGAACTAGAAATATATAACTGCTTTCACTTAGAGTTCATCTCATCTATATAGGCATAGAAAGCTATTGAGTAGTGCTTTTTTCCCTTAGTGCTCATGATGAGTCAGCTAAAGTATAGACATATATTACATATAATGTGCCTAGTTAAACAATATAAGTCAAGCAACTTTTTAATTACAATGTTCTTACACACAAGTTTACTACTACATATTTGGCAGACAACTTCAATATGTGCTATGCACACTATATATGTGGCAGACTACAAGAACTTCTTACAATGTTCTTGATGGAAGCATAGTCAGATTTTGCCCAAGAACCTTGGCTCCAATGTCTTCTCGATCATTCATCAGCTTTGTGATTGGTAGAATAACATTTTTCTGCATACATGATTTTTTCTTACAATTAAATAAATTGAGAAATATTAAAATGATATTAAAAGACTATTTTATTCACCTTGTTCGCCAACCACCATTTTACTTTAACTATTCATCTATACATTTCCTCTCTTTCTCTGTCTTCATCTACACTATCACCATGCCACCAGTACCACTACTATTTTATACATATGTTATTTACATGGTTTCCCAACAGTATCAAGGTTTGATCTTCTATATCCAAACTTTTTAATCCAAATCTAACTTCTTCAGATCAATATTGCAAAATTAAAGTCATTTCTTCCGTTCCTCCAATTTAATAAAAATCAGTAGTGCACTCCTGCTACAGAAAATTAAAGCTTGCCAGATATATGCCACAAGAATTTTGCAATGTACACTAAATCATGTATAATTTATGACATTCTCTACATTATATACAAGTGAATTTTTGTTTGGTAATGAATATTGTCAAAGCCAAGAAATCATAGGACTAGCTAGTAATCACAAACATATGTGTGCACCATGAAGTCAAAGAGAAAAATAAAAATAAAAAAGGTAAAAAAACATATGACAAAAGAATTTAATCACTTTGATGCCCCTGTACGTGATTTATAGGGCATGCACTGTACTTTAGTTTGTGTTACAAAATGGAGATCTAAAATGGCATGACTTTCGATATTAAACACATAATAAACTTGGCCGTAAATGTTACATGATGCATGCCAAATTGAATGCTACATGAAGCTAATAGGAAAAGCTGAAGAATGTTACAAATTTTAAATTAAGGCTCTAACCCTATATATGTTATATATATAATAAATTGAGTACTTTTTTTCCTTTTTGCGAAAAAAGAAACAATATATATTATACGATACACATGATGCAAGGGATCAATTCAAACTTCAAATGGTATTGGTTTCGTTTAGAGCCTTGAACCTGATCCATTATTTCATGCTTTTTCTAAATGAAAGAAAAAAGGTATGATTTACAGCTTCAAGCTTGATTACAGTACATGCTAAAGTAGATGCATGCATGAAATTTGCTTAGTTATGATGGAATTGGCTCATGTTAAAGAAGCAATTAAAGGGATCAAAGGTAACTTTTTTGTACCATCACAAGAGTAAATGTTTAAGCTACTCTAAATCTTCAACTTATGTTATAATAAACAGCCAGCAGTACATATATTTAGAAAGAGTAGTTAGTACTCAAAATAATATTCAATAATAATCAGCCAACAATACATAACACTATTTTTAATTCCAACTAGACAAAAATATTATATTTCCAACGAACTCATTAGATTTGAACAGGTACCTGTTTATCTTGAGTGGCTTCACAACTTTCAAAAGGCATGTAGCTGCCCAACCAGTATGCCAAATGCTGTCAACTTAGCTATGCTTCATGGCTAGTACAATGACATTCAAAAACTGCCCATTGCAACCACATTTGTCTGTTTTCACATTCTGAATCACAAAATTCTAACAATCCACCAATCATCTTTCAAAATCATGAGACAAACCCATCCATGACCAAAAGAAAGCCACTAACATTCTTTATCTACCCGACCACCAAAATATTGCCATATGTTGTCTCCCAAAATTCAAAAAATCCAAAAATTGGAACATAACTAAAGTTAGGCAGCAAACTAAGTCTCCCTTGGAGACTTTCATTGCGATTGCTACTGTGACATTGAATACCTCATGAATTTTTTGAACTCGGCTTGTTTTATCAGAATTCCTTGAACATTTACTTTTAGTACTTCAAGTAAATACAAACCTCTGAAATACCACTAGTAAAACATATAAATTACAATATTCCATCTCTCAGTAGCAAACCTTTCAATACAAAATATAGATATTTGAAATACAAGTAGTACATCATACCAAGTATAAAATGCCGCTAGTATAAACCCTTCAAACCAGAATTTGGAAATATTATAGTTAAAATACATAGCTTGGACTGTATGATAGCTTCACACAAGATAAGCATTCAATAGATCAAAAACTTCCATGGAATTGATTATATTCCCTCACAACCTACCACTCCATGACTCAGGCCTTGTTTGTTTTCCAAAAATATCTCATCTCATCTCATCTCATCTCACCTCATCATTACAACTTTCCCAAATCCCCAAATAAAATAAAATAAACAATTCAACTTTTTCAAATCCTAAAACAACAATAATATTAAAAAATATATTCTAACAATATTTTATTCAACTTTTTAACTTTAATCTCAACTCATCTCATCTCATCTCATCTCATCTCTGAAAACAAACGAGCCCTCAGTTAACCCAAAGTGTCTTAGGCTGGCCATTTGTAATCAACAAAAGAAAATGGCAAACGTCTACCAGTATAATGCAAAATCCACCATTGTTGTAGGGCACAGTAGTATGAGACATCCTATAAAGAAATTCAATTGATTAGTCTCATTTCTTCTTTTCATCTTCAAAAGCAGGATAATTGGATAAACCACTCCCCTTTAAAAGGGTGTATCATGCTACATGAAAATTTCATAGATCAGAAATAAATTACTCAAGAATCTGCTTACAAAAGAAATTCATTTGATAATATAATTGGCAAGCTAGGTGAACAATAGGAAATGGAAGTAAAGATATTGTGCAGTGGGAACATCATTCATTATACTGAATATGAAAGTAAAGATATTGGATTTTTAGGAAAGAAAAGGACAACATACTCGAGGTTTCAGTCAAATGTCACCTTTGAAAATATCTCATTACCACAATGTTATAAATTCAAACATCTAATAAGAGGTACGTGCTCAAGTATGCATAATATAGGCCAAAATAGTTGGGATATGTCAAGAGTGTGGTGTACAACCTGGATGCATAATCAACCTGAAGCTATATTATAAATAAAAAAGTGTATCAATACCTTAAACATCCTCAGCCTCTACATTAGTTTCTCCAAGTGAGTCTTCATCAGCAGTGGAAGCAATGAACATGGTATCAGAGTTGTCATCTATAGAATCCTCCAAGATGTCGTTGATAAATCCCGGTCGTCAAGAATGTCATTATTTCTTACGGTTAATTCAGCAGCAGGATCAGTTTGTGGGAGAACATCTGGCCTTAGCAATGAGGACTGAGGCCATTCTCATCAAACTCGACATCTCTATAAATGTTAGAAGACTGTTCTTCCAGATATACATTACCCTCGCTAGAATCATCTCCGTCCTCATCTATCTCCAACTGGGGAACGTCATAGACATTCCTATATGTGATCTTCTGTACAATGTGCCAAGACCCATGTAAGTTTGTGTCTTTAAGGTAAAACACTTGTGACGCTTGGTAAGCCAGTACAAAGGGATCGTCCTTATTCCAAGTTTGGGACATATTAACACTTGTAACATGCTCACTAACTTGTATCCCTTGAATGGTATCACTAACATCAAACCAATCGCAACTAAACAACCAGACACGTCACCATCCCATGTACCGCAACTCTAATATGTCATTGAGAACACCATAGAAATCTACTATAGTTGATTGGTGTTCACTTGTAACTAGCAAACCACTATTTTGTGTTCTACAGTTTATTTCACGATGCTTTGTATGAAACTTTATACCGTTCATTATACAACCAGCATATGATGCCACCCAAGGGTCAGGACCAGAAGCTATTGCATAAAGGTCATCAGATACTTGATCAGGGTCCCCAGCACAAAGTGCTTGAATATAAAATATTAACCAAAAGATGAGATGAAAATATGCCAATAAGTATGAGACATATATTAAAAATTAATTTTGAGTAGATATAATATCATCTTACACGTTTTTTGAACCATGAGGGAAATTCAGTTTCATGCCTCCTTTCTATGTTAGTTAGGCTATGGTCCTTCAAAATGTTGCAGCGCTCCCTACAGGAAAAAAGATAATAAAATGATTTTGTTAAAAGCCATTTAAGCACAATCTTCCATAAGACATCAAATATTAATGAGTATGGTTGAAGGTTCTTACTCCAAGTATTGCTCAATTTCTGTGCAATTATTGAGGATGTACCATCTGGCAGTCTTAAATAATTTTTTCTCTAGTTGTGTAGGAATTGAAGTCCCCAATGGGCGCACTTTCTGTGAAAAACTGAGAAGGAAGCTACTTCGGCTGTTTGAACACCAATATCAATGCTTCGATCCTCATTGATGAACCTAGTTGGTACATCATGCAGATACATCAAGGCAAATATCAAGCATTCTACATGAATATGTGCCTCCGCAATGGATCCTTCTGGGCGGGCATTATTTTTATGTACCGCTTAAATTTGTTCAAGTACCTCTCGAATGGATACATCCACCTGTATTGAACTGGTCCTGCGAGGTCCAACTCACGGGGCAAATAAACAGCTAGGTGGACCATTACGTCAAAAAAGCTTGGTGGAAATATTTGTTTCATTTTGCAAAGAATGAGGACAATGTCAGTCTGAAGACGCTTCACTATATCTTTCTTACACGTTCGTGCATATGACTTTTCATCCCAGATATTTTACAATTACTAACATTAATACACCTAGAAATATTAGTTGCAAAACCATCAGAGAATTTAGCTCCACTCAACTATGCACAAAACTCTTTCCATTCATTTCCATATAGCATGAAATAGGCATGAGGAATTACAACTCGATCCCCATCTTCTTTCAAATCTAACTATTTTCTTATACCCAATTCGGCTAAGTCTTGTCGAGCATTGATATTATCTTTTGTTTTATCTTAAATATTCATCAATGTACCCAACACATTGTCAAAAATATTCTTTTCAATATGCATCACATCGAGATTATGCCTAAGTTTTAGACATGCCCAATGTTGCAGTTCAATGAAGATACTATGTTTTGTCTAATTTAACTCCTCAGGAGTGCGTTTTCTCCTTTTATAACCTTTGCCAAAATGCACTTGAGCTATGTTATTTAATTGATGCATTATATCTTCTCCAGACAACTGTCTAGGTGGCATCCGATGATCTTCTTTGCCATTAAAAATTGTCTACTTTATTCTCCATATGTGACCTGAAGGTAGGAAGCGACGATGACCCATGTAACAATGCTTCCGACCATGTCTCAACCACATGCTATTTGTATCCAGGTTGCAACAAGGACATGCCAACTTTCCCTTAGTTCTCCACCCAAAAAAATTACCATATGCGGGAAAATCATTAATGGTCCACAGTAAAGCCACATACAATTGAAATCGTTGGCCAACCATCACATCATACGTATCTACTCCATTTTTTCACAAATCATTTAGTATGTCAACTAAAGGGCATAAGTAAACATAAATTTCATTCCCAGGTGATTTAGGCTCAGGAATTAATGTAGACAATATGAAGAACGGGTCTTTCATACATAACCATGGCGGCAAGTTATATGGAACCATAATCACTGACCATATGCTGTATGGTTTACTCATATTATTGAATGGGTTGAATCCATCACTAGCAAGACCGAGTCTAACACTACGGGCATCTTCAACAAACTAACGATGCTCTCTATCAAATGTGGTCCACACCTCAGAGTCTACTGGATGCCTCAAAGTGTTTTCATCCCCCACCCTTTGTGATTGATGCCATCTCATGGATACTGCAGTTTTCTTGGACATAAATAATCTCTGCAACCTTGGCTTAAGTGGGAAATAACGCATAACCTTTTGGGGTACCGGTCATTACTTAGGTGTGATAGATAACCACCTAGATGCCTTGCACTTAGTGCACTCTTGCTTGTTGGAATTTTGCTTCCAATATAATATGTAATCATTTGGACATGCATGTATTTTTATGTATCTAAATCTGAGGCCTCCCTCCAATGGTCGTGCCTTATCGAAAGAGTCTGGCAAGAGTGATTGGGGAAAAGCAGTTTCCAATAGTTTAAGCAACATGTCGAAGGAATTTATACTCAACCCACCAATTGTTTTGATGTGGAGCAACTTCACAGTGAATGATATTTTAGAAAATGTTGTGCAGCCATCGTAAAGTGGACAACGAGCATCTTCCAACAGTTTCTCAAAACTGGTTGGTTCGGGTTCAACGGAGGAGGGACTCGCTATATTGCAGCCATGTCTTCATCAACACCGACAGTGGTAGCAATATGAATGTCACCTAACATATCGTCTATGTCGTCAATGTAAGAATCGTCAACATTATCATTATCATTATCATCATCATCATCACTATTAATGTTCAGGGGTTCTGGCTCCCCATGAAATATCCAATGCGTTTAATTTTGATCTATCCCAGTAATAAATAGATGTCGTTCGACCTCACTTATAGGTACGAACACCATATTACGACATCTACAACATGGACACTTGACACGATTATTTCCATGAGCATGAGCTCGAGCCATTCTCAGAAACTCTCTAACCCCTTCAGCATATTCCCTTGACCTAAACCTATCGGTGACATTCATCCAACTTTTGTCCATCTGTAAAAAATTAGACATGATCAGAAATTGGAATGTCATCTAGTATTAACTTCTAGACAAAATCCATCACACTAATTTCGACTATGTACCATGTTTCTTCACTCACCTTCTATTTCTTGATCATTAAGGAGGCTTAGACAGTTGAAAAGGCTTAGATTGTAACATTCAAGATTTAGTCAAGAAGATACACAAACAAAATTCCTCAATTCGCACACATCGACTCTGGAATAGATCAAATACTCGCAGATTATTCTAACGCGAATATAAACTTGGATGCTAGGAAATCAGTTTCAAACCTAGAAAATAATGATAGCCAACTGTAAAATAAAAATTATGATTTAATCATAGAGTGTAGATAAAGCAAGGGAAATCAGTTCTAGCAATGACACCAAAAGTATTAAGGCTCACAATTTCTCTAAGAAGCATTTCAACAAACAGATGCCATACAGATATGTGAGTGAAATAAATATATCTCTAAGAAGCATTTCAGCAAACACTATCTGAGCACTTGTACGTATTTCTTTTCTTCACTAAAATGATAAAAGAACTGAAATCGATTGCATGGGCCTACCTATAATCAATGCTTCAATATGTTTGTGATCAATAATCTTCTGAACCATTTTCTGTGATCCTTCTTCTCCAAATAAAACCAACGATGGAATGACTTGGGGAAAATATTGGAATGATGCATGTGAAGATCTTCCACAAAATTTATTGAAATGACTTCACTAGAAATTTAGTATGATAGACGCTGGTTTGGTTCAGCAAATTTGGGGCAAAGAAAAAATTTGAGAAAAAATTTAGGGGATTTGCTGCCAACGAGGGTATATAAACTATAAAAGAGGAACCTTCCTAGACAACGAGGAGGATAAAATCCACGCTACAAACTTTTTGCGTCCAGTTGAATTATGCAAAAGAACCAAATTTGGACACCAAAAAAAATAAGTGAAATGGTTCGTTTTCCTAGATCTAACTTTTGCGATGACTTTAACTTGGACGCAAAAATATTATGTATTAGCGTCACTTATGGACAAAAATAAAATGGTCGCAAAAACACTATTATCATATTGCGTCGAACTAAATAGTTGCAACAAATAAAACATATCGTCGCAAAATATTCACAGCATTTCGTTGTTCCCAAAATCACCTTTAGCGTCGGAAACTAATGACCAAACAAAATTAGACAAAAAAAGAACTTTTAGCATCGATTTATGTAGGGACGGAAATTAATTGGTCGCAAAAAACCAATATTCTTGTAGTGTTAGAACAAGCACCTATGAACAAACAATTAGGATAATTATGATGGTTCACTGCCACAGCTTGGGCCAAATAATTATGAACAAATAATTAGGATAATTGCCCTACCAGTACCCCTGAGATGGTTCACTGCCACAGCTTGGGCCAATCCGCTACAGTTTCAAGTTAGGATAATTATGATGAGCTTGGAGGCTTAGTAAGGCCCATGCCACCTCCTCAGCCATGTATTTACTTTCAGAGTTGAGTTTCAACTAGAATCCATTTTTTTTTAAGGAATTATTAACAATGACAAATGGATATTTAGAAAAGAGAAATACTAGTTGCAGTTGTGAGTGCATAAGTGTCATAAAATCACTTTGAAAAAATTGAATAAATATAGGACTCACATAAAAAAATAATAATTTTTTAATAGTGAATCTCACTCTTTTTCAAAGTGACTACACGGCGCTTGCACACTACACTACAAAAAAAAATTTCAATTCTAGTTCAGCGTGACATATAAAGTTTGTTATGCACCCAAGAAAAACACTGAAAAGATTACGGCCGTCCATCTAATCTCAAAGAATAATGCTAGAGCCACCGCTGGGAGCTACCGCTGGCTCTAGCATATGTTTTTTTATGTGTTTTTTTTAGTTCTTTTTTTATATAGATTTTTTTAACAATTTTAAATATTTTAAAAAAATAAAAAATTTACAATATCATTAAAAAATACTTCATTAATCACGAAATAAATAAAAAATAATGATTTTACTTCCTGATTAAACAAGTATTTTTTAATGATTTTTTTTTTTTTAACTTTATAATTAAGAAAGTATTAAAAAAATCTTTATAAAAAATAACTGAAAAACACACATAAAAAAAACATACTAAAACTAGCGGTAGCCACCGGTTGCTCTAGCAGCAGTACTCGATCTCAAATTACCAAAAACTTCCCTGACAACCCGTTCTTTCATACATCCCAACACAAAACGTACAATTAATGCTTCGTCTTCCAAGAATTATATCATGTAAACAAATAATAACAATAAAAGAACGAATGAATTATTAAATAGTTGAGGAATCATCACAACACCCCTCCATTGTAACTTTTGCAAAGCAATACATGAATCTTCTTTTGTTTTTGTTTCTGGTTTTGTTTTTTTCCCCTTCCTCACGTCATTGATGTCACTATATTATATGTTCTTTCCTGCAATCCAATCACGCAAGCTTTGAGGGGTCCCATGCATTCTTAAAAGCAAACATATCACGTGCATGATTACGCTGGTTATCTGCAGAGTACATACACCAAAGCCCTCCCCACCCAGAATGTGATGAGTCATTCCCAATAAATACTCCCATGGTCAAGCTTACAAAGAAAGATCAGCCAACAGTTTTTTGGGACAAGTAACATTGTAAGCACCCTAGAAAATGTCCGTTTGATGGTCTTTCCCTCCTATTAGAAAATGATCGGATCAGATTTTCTTTTTTTCCTGTGTAATTGGCCATTTTAAATGTAGTCTAAGGTTAAACATTGAGGAGATGCTCTTTCTCGATCGAAGGCTTGGCATCAGATTGAGGTTGAGATGATGATGCAACATTTTCCATCTTCTTGAGGTTTTGCTGGTGATACACTTGCCTCAGTCTCTCAATTTCCCTCTTCAGTGCTTCTTGATGAGCTGCATGCATTGTTGACAAATGTAACACATTCAAGATCATTTTCTGACTTATAAAGACATGAAATTAAACACATAAAAAAGCGTGCGCTTATGCATGCATATATAACTTGACTCTCCAATCACTTTTCCTATCCTCTCAAAGCTGTTTGAAATTTGCACGTGCATGTAGTACTTTACAAGAACATGCTTATAATCATCTCAAAACCAATGGGAAACTGTGAAATTCGCTGAATATATAGTAAATCATGCATGCATGTGGTGTAAAAAAAAATATATGATCCTTGGACCACTTCCTACAAGATAAACCCAATATGCCTACCTGCTTTTGGTTGTATTTTCTTACAATATATATATATATATATATATATGTATATATTCTTGACATGTGAACACCCACTTGATTCCAGTATGAAAATGTTGCTTGAAAATAGATCCATATTAATTGGATAATTAAGTAAACGCTTACCATCTTTGAAAATCTTATCTTGCGCGAGGGCGGCGATTCTTTGCTTAAGAGCACTGTTATCAACATTTAGAAGCAAACGCTGATGGTCTAAAAAAGCAACCCGTGGTGACAGCACTGAAACCTCGGCCTTCGATAGCCAAAACAAGATCAAACGAAATTAGGATCGAAAATGAGGACAGTTTTAAGCATGTAATTAATAATAGAAATCTCAAGCTCTGATATTAGAAAATCCTTAGATCATAAATCACCTACTTGTAATGAGTTGACACTACGTTCAAGCTCTGATATGTATTGTAGCTTCCTCACCCTTGATCTTTGAGCAGATTGTCTGTTTGCTAGGATTCTAATGCAAACGCAAAGAAATGTGGAGAAACCAATAATTATGACAACATTGTTGTGTTTTATTGCATAATTATTTTTTTTTTTAAAAACAAAAGATATTTCTTTATAGAATATATACAAAGAATATAAACACAAGTCTGTTTAACCACTCACCTTGTTAAGGATGTAATTAATTAAGTTGCATATATATAAACATGCCCATTGAATGTTTTCAAAAAATGTACAAGCCCGTTTGGATTCAGAGAGTGTTTCATCATCTCATCATTACAATTTTTTCAAATTCTCACATAAAATATAATAAACAATTCAACTTTTTCAAATCCTAATTCAATTTTTTCAAATCTCCAAACAATAATAATATTAAAAAAATAATATTCTAATAATATTTTTTTTAACTTTCATCTTTTATCTAATATTATATCATCTCATCTCTGAATCCAAACTGCGTTTGGGGGGGAGTTTGTATTCCTGAATTGCATTGGCTTAGATTGAAAATGTGATTGCTTGATTACCTCTTGACCCTCTTGGGGTCAGTTATCTTATCATTGGACCCGCCGGCAATGGCGTTAGGGGGAGTTTGTATCCCTGAATTGCATTGGCTATCTTCCTCCTCAGATTCAATATTCTTTAGCTGCTGCTGCTGCTGCTTCAGTTCTTGTTCATGTATTTCTTTTTCATCGTTAATGCTGTTATGATCGGACGGCGAGGAGGGGTTCGAGGATGACATAGTAGGGGCTAGGGCTGTAGATGTTTCTTCAGTGAACATGGACATGAATTGTTCATCATCAAACCTATCAAACTCATTGTTAGTAGTCCCATGCTCCGGTGGAGCACCCGACTGACGACATTCCTCTAGGGTTGGCGCCTCGAGGAAGGTTATGGAGTCGCTTATGGATCTTCGGTGGGAACCCCGTCTAGCTGCCGAGAAGTCGAGAAACTCATCAACCCAAGAAGGGTTATGGGAGGAAAAGGTGGTGGTGCGCGTCGTATTAATATTAGTCGTAGAAAGATCTGGTGTTAAACTCCCCATTGAAGGCACTTTTTGGTGTGGAAACTCGTGCCAATTTAATGACATGTTTGGGATTTTTGGAGGCAATTGTGCCATTACAAACAATACAAAAGGAAAACAACGAATGTCTCGAACCACAAACTCACAAAACCGAATTCAATCTTTGATATTAATGAATGTTTCATATATTAAACTCAACCAGATATACGTACTGTACGTCTAAAAGCAAAAGAGAGAGAACTAAGGTGTGGGATCGAGAGCTCAGTTAGGAAAGAAAATTACCAGACAAAGAAGAAAACCAAAATAACCAAATGATAATCTCTGACAACGAAAGCAGAGGATCAGGATGTTAGAGGGGAGAGATCAGCCACAAGTATAGCAACAACATCAACAACAACAAGAAACATGTCATGCAATTATATATTGGCTCTAGCTACGTACGTACTCTGTATCATCAGATTTAAAACTAGAATAAATCGTAGAGTACTGTCTGTGTGTTTATGCATGTGTGTTTGTGAAGTGGGTTGACATTGGGGGTTGGGAGATTGGACAACTACGTACAGCTAGGAGGGGGTTGGGACTCAACGGTATTACTAGAAAGTCGCTAATACTTTCTTTAATAAGTAGTGAAATATTCAACCTCCACATGGCTTTGTTACCGCCAATTTAGTCCCATTGCGTTTTTGTACATCCAAATAAAAGACAATCCCCATCTATATATCCGGGCCCCTTGCTAGCTACATGATGATCAAGCTTTGCATTGCGCGCCATGAGTCACCATCTATCATCTTTTGATCAAGATAATGACAATAATAACAAATAAGCTAGCTTTGCAAAATAGCAAAGATCTTAATATGGATCATATCAATCATTGATAGTGATTTACATATTAAGATCTTTGCTATTTTTGCCTTGGTTTTCTATAATTTATCTTGAAAACTATCTTAAAAAATTGGTGAATATATATAGTAAATGGACGATTATTGAAGAATTCGCTCGAAGTTTGTGTTAAAATAATTATGACAAACAAAAAAATTATAAAAAACGAGGCAAAAAAAGAAAAATATTCACATAGCTTAATATAATCCACTACAACACATTATAGATTTTGTTGGGGATAAAACTTCGCAAAAAGGTTTTTAAGACAAAAATTTAACATACACATGAATTACCCCATCATGAATTAGGCTCCATTTCGTTACAACATATGAGATGAGATGAAAAATTTGTGAATAGTAGTAAGATAATTTGTGAATAGTAGTGAAATGGTTTAAGTTAAGATTTTTAAGGGGTTTTAGAAAATGTGAGAGAAAAAGTTGAATAAAATAATTATAAAGTTAAAAGAGGATTAGAATATAATTTTTAAATATTACTTTTGTTTTGAAATTTAAAAAAGTTGAATTGTTTTTTATATTTTATCAAGAAGTTTAGAATAGTTATAATTGTTAGGTAACGATTAGATGAAAAAATTAAAAATTTTGTTGCTCACACATATTTTTGCTTACAAATATTAAAAATTTGAAAATTAATTACGACAAGTAGTGATTTAATATGATATCAGAAAATTTATGCTCACACATATTTCATCTGTGATCCTAACACCTATCATATATTTCTCCTTTTGTGCCCATGGTGTCATTTTATTAAACATCTTATCCATCTAGCTACCACCTATATGTTTAAACACTTCAATTTCATTTTCTATTCTTACATCTCCTATCAGTTTGACTCTACTTGACCTTGCCCACATTTGTCTCTCGGCATGCATCGAGGGTCAATCTGAAGTCGTCGTCATCATGACCGATGTCCCTCTAATCATCCGGCTAGTGTAACCACTAAAAAGCTCAATTTTGACCCATAGTTGGCACATTACGACCCAAGTTGGTCTAGTTTTAGGCCTATAGATTTTGAAGGCCCATTATCTGGTATTTTTCCAGACCAATACAGATTCATGTGGTCCATAAGGTAAGTAGATGACCGCAATCAACAAACATCACAGAAGCAAAACATGGGACATGGTGGCCGGAGGTCGATCACCTATACATCGACGGTATACAATTGCATTGCAGCAGATCATTCACATCAACCTAGAGTCCTAGACTAACATCGGTGATGGATTGTGAAAGGAGACGACACAAAAGGATTTATCCACCAGGAAAACGTAGCCAGACTTGGGCTAGAAAAATGATATTTATAATTATAGAAGATAAGTGTTGTACTTTTTTTTAAAAAAAATAAATAAATAAATATAGTATTTATATAAAAAAAATTAATTTTTTAATAATTGACCCTACTTTTTTTTTTAAAAAGTGCGTGACACTTTTACAATTCATAATTATATTTAGTTTCTTATTTTTTTATTTCTCTTTTATTATTTTCTTACAACTGTATAAATATGTTTCTCTTATGTGTATTTATTTCTCTTTGTTATTTTACAGTAAAATAACTTCACGAACTTTACAAGTATTGAAGCGAAAATAAGTTGCAACATGGGAGTAAGGTCCTGTTTGGATAGTAAAAGTGTTTCATCTCATCTTATCATTACAATTTTCTTGAATTCTCACACAAAATATAATAAACCATTTAAATTTTCAAATCTCAAAATAATAATCATATTAAAAAATAATATTTTAACAATATTTTTCTCAACTTTTATCTTAATTTTATCTAAAATCATCTCATCTCATCTCTGAATCCAAACCGCACCTAAATTAATTGCATTAAAAATTAACTTACAATAAAAATAGACGTACAGTGGTATTCGGACAATTCAAACATTTGAACTAGACAACAAAAATGTTCGGACATTCAAAAAATTCTATAACTTTACTTACGAATATCAAATAATTTAGTAAAAACAGACGCAAGAAAACCAATAGTAAAATAGAGTGTACTAAGAATAATATTATTAGTATTTGAAGGGCGACGCCTACTTAATTTGCCAAGTGGAAGACCAAATTGATTCAAATTACTTGAGTTGCATGGCCATACATTAACTATATATCCACCGCACCAGTACCTCTACTCCCATACAAGCCAGCCATGCATGGAAATTGAACCACAAATAACTTGCCTTGTCAAAATTGATCAGAAGCACCAAAGACATGAACAAAAAGTAAACAACTAAAGTCTAAAACACCTTAAATGCATGTATGAGCAATCGATATTTTAATAAACAACTGATCATTGTGTTAATATTTTATTTTCATTTATAAATATTGTATACACAATATTCCATTCACCATCATCTAAGTTTCCAAGCAAGCTAGCAGGCCAGCCAGCCAGACAGCCATGGAGGCTCTTGCTGCATCAAATAATGCCACCTTAACACTTTTGATTCTTTTAATTCTATGGATACCATTAAGGGCGCTTTCTGATGAGAAGTACACGCGGCCTCCAGTGTATGACCCAAAAGCCATGAGAGAGAGGTATGAAAGTTGGCTGGAGCGGCATGGTCGAACATATAAGAGTGAACAGGAATGGGAAATGCGCTTTGGCATTTACCAATTTAACGTCCAGTTCATCGATTACACCAACTCTCAAAACTTGTCATTCAAGCTCACTGACAATAAGTTTGCAGACCTTACAAATGGGGAGTTTAAAGCTATCTACTTGGGATTCAGACCTATGTGGCATCAAAAGACAAACTTCAGTTATGGCAAAGATGTGGATTTGCCAACTAGAGTGGATTGGAGAAAGAAAGGTGCTGTTACTCCAATTAAGAATCAAGGCCAATGTGGTAGGAATTTGTATTCTTTCTCCAAGAAAACTTGAACTTCAAGTGATCCGAGATGATCAGGAAAATTGACTACTAACAACTTTTTTCTTTTTTCTTTTCAAAAACCTTTTAAAGTACTAGATGTTCACTTCTATAGCTAATTTATTTAGAGTCGTGCTAATGAGCCGCCCAGCTTTGACTGTTGAGCATGCCCGCTAGCACAAAGATTTTTTTTTATTTTTATCTTATTTTCTTTTTTACATTGTTTTAATATATTTAAATATTTTTAAAAAGTAAAAAAAATACCAATATACTAAAAATCACTTCCTTAATTATTAAGTAAAAAAAAATTAAATACATGAGAGGTTAAAATAAGGAGTAAACTCCGACAGCATACTAGCATTTTCCATTCATTTATACTGGAATCACTTTGTGCCATTATAATATTTAAGAGTTATGTCCTAGAAGATGGGAAAATAGTTGTCTTCATTTGGAATAAATGTCTGAGCCTTTTTGACAATAACAGTAACAATATAGTAACAACAACAACATTAACAACAGCCATACTATAATAAATAAATAAATAAAACATAGTGATGATGACTTGGTTTTAACACATTCCAGTAATTTCTTGATTCCTGAGTGCTAACTTCAACGTAATTGTTTTTATACGTTCTAGTAATATCTTGATTATGGTAAGTCATATGGCCAGCTTTTAATCTCAAAACTTGCAGGCAAATAAGCTCTAATGTTCCCAACCTTTTGATTCAGGAAGTTGTTGGGCATTCTCCACAGTGGCAGCTGTGGAAGGTATCAACAAAATCAAAACTGGGCAGTTGATATCTTTGTCAGAACAAGAGCTTGTGGACTGTAATTTGGACACCTGGTGTCAAGGCTGCAATGGTGGATACATGGACAAAGCATTTGAATACATAAAAAAGACCGGTGGACTGACCACCGAAGAGGAATATCCTTACAGAGCATCAACTGGCACCTGCGACAAAGCAAAGGAAAAAGATCATGTAGTGACAATAAGCGGTTATGAGAGGGTTCCGGCTAATAATGAGAAAAGCCTACAATCTGCAGTTGCAAACCAACCTGTCTCGGTTGCCATAGATGCTTCTGGTTATGAATTTCAACTGTACTCTCAGGGTATCTTCACTGACCGGTGTGGAACGCAGCTCAATCATGGAGTCACTGCAGTCGGATATGGAGAGAAAAATGGTATGAAGTACTGGCTAGTGAAGAATTCATGGGGCACTGGCTGGGGTGAATCAGGTTACATAAGGTTGAACCGTGATATTGCAGATAATCAAGGTATTTGTGGCATTGCAATGGAAGCTAGCTACCCTCTTAAGAACTGAAATGCATTGTTGGTTAATTTGGCATTTTCTGGTTGTAGAATGACAGTATGCTAGCTTAGAAAGTTCCTCGGTTAGAAAATTCATGTGAACTTTAAATAAAAGATGCAACTTTGGAGTTTCAGTTAGAAACTTTGTGAGATTTATATGAAAACTTAATATTGAAGACAATAATGTGCACAGTACCATTGCATACAAAGATAATCAAAGTTCGGCTGAAGATCCTAGTAGCATACAAAGATAATGATGTAGTCCAGTACCATTGGACTATATCGTTCACTAGATAAGTTTATGAAAGCAATAATCCTAGTATGATAAGTGCAAGTTAGAAGGGCGATGAAGATCGGCTGATCAACATTGATATGGTCTCTAGCTATAAGATCTACGGGTTCTAAAGATAAATCGGTTAGTGGTGATGCTTGGGGACTCATGAATGATCTTATTTCCCAAGAATCAAAGATTATCCATAGCAAGAAGAGCAAACAATTGAAATTAATGAATTTCTTTTGTTATAGGATTCAGATTATTGTTAGGATTGAGAATTTCCATAACCCAATCGTTGATGTCATGACAATCCGACTCTACACCATCAGAATTGAAGAACCGACAAGTCGGCATCGGATTTTTTTTTTTTTAAAGTTTTCAGTTGGAGTCGGAGGTATCATCGGACATACACCGACTCCGATTCTGATTCTACCCTTCCGACTCCGACTCCAAATTTGATATTGTACATATATTATAAAAATATATATTATTTATTTATTGATCATATATACTAATATATAACTTTTATAGTTAAATTCAATAATATACTAGTATGAGCTAATTATTATAAAATAATATACTTATACTATAATATAAATAGAATAATAAATATTTAGTATATGTAAACATAATAGTATTACTACCATATATAATATAATAACAAGTAGGAACACTAAGCAACAAACAAGTAATATATATCATGCAAGTTGCTGGTTTACGAGCTTTTTCAAATATGAAGAAATACTTGGGCCTTTCCATATCTCATTAGTAGATAAAAAATTATAGATTTTCAAGGGATTATTGAAAAGGTGAGTAAGAGGGTTGAAAACTGGAAAATTAAGTTTCTCTTACAAGCTAGGAAAGAAATATTGATCAAGGTTGTTATCCAAGTCATTCTTACATATACCATGAGTGTTTTTACTACAAAAGGTATTGTGCAAAAAGCTTAACATTATAATGTCAAACTTCTAGTGGGGCTTGATTCTCAAGATAACAACTCCAAACTACACTAGAAAATCTGAAATTATATAAGTTATGGTAAAATAAATGGTGGTCTTGGTTTTAGGAATATAGTAAGTCTCAACTTAGCTCTACTAGACAAACAAGTTTGGATGATGCTAATCAATCCAAATTCTCTAACTGCTAAAATCTACGAAGCCAAATACTTTCCTAATAGTTATATTCTTCAAGCTCAATTAGGGTGAAGACCTTCTTTCAATTGGAGAAGCATCAGTTCTACTATTAAAATCACTAAGGAATGTCTAATATGACGTGTTGGTGATGAGAAAAAGATACATATATGGCATGATAAATGAATGCCAAGGGCAAGACCAAGCTTAATCCATTCACCAATGAAACTGATGCAGCTTCTACAGTTGTGGCAAACTTAATAGATCAACAAACAGGATGTTGGAACATAAATCTACTAAAAGAGATCTTTATTGAGGATGATATCGTGGAAACCTTAAAGTTACCTGTTAGTGTAACATCTTGTAAGGATAAATTAGTTTGTAAGGCTACTCGTAATGGTTGATTCTCTGTAAAAAAAAAGTGTTTATTATTAATACAAATAACAACAACAAGTCAACATAGGGGAATCTTCAGTAAAAGGTGTTCATAGTGAACTTTGGAAAGAAATCTAGAAGATGCACACCACTAGTGTTGCTAAAGTGTTTATAGGGCGTGCTTGTTCAGATGCTTTGCCTACTAAAATGAACTTATACAAGAGGAAAATTCTCAAAGATTATGGTTGTCCAATATGCAGGAAATTAGAGGAAACTCCAAGCCATCTTCTATTGACATTTCCATCTACACAAGATGTTTAGATGCTATGCAGTAGGAAAATCCAGTAAGCCTCTATCACAAATGATGATTTTGGAAATATATTTATGCAAATACTTCAAAGAGTTGATAAGAAGGAAATAGCTTTGTTTGCAGAAATAGCAAGAAACTTATGGTTTAGGAGAAATACACCAGTATTTGAAAGTAGTTTTTTGCATCCCTATACCCTTTTCAATCAAGCTAGATAGACATATGAAGATTTCAAAGAGGCAACCCAACAGTCGAATAAAATAGTATTTTCCTCAAATAAATAGATGGTTATACAATGGGAAGCTCCACCAACAAATTGGCTTAAACTAAATTGGGATGTTGCTTTCAAACCTATAGCTAATAAGAATGTGGTTGGAATAGTGTCAACCGACACTACCTCGAAATGGATGTCATATCCGTTTGACAAGTTTCAAACAATTTAGAATTTTTAATGAAGTATATTAAATACATCCTGTGGCACAAAAAATAATCAGATTGATGTAGCATCTCATCCAATGCAAGGTTGTTGGATAAACTTTAAATACCCAAGAATTGTCCCTAACTCAAGCATCAAGTCAAAGGGGATTTGTGTGAGAGATTGAACGAAGGCCAATCTGTTCACACTTAGGGGTGTCTTTGAGACTTGTTACTTCCTTTGGATAGAAATTGAAGTATGCATCAATGTGCTTTAGATGCACTTCATTGCTAATTCTACTTGTGTTTGTCAATTCTAAATGTGATTGGTATCAGACATTTGCATGTGTGTGCGTGCATACATGCATGTCTTTGTGTGCATATGTGCATGCAGAGGCCTGTTTATTTGAGCAAACCTGCTATCACTACTGATAATATCAAATCACATGTATGGCATTCTCACGTATATAGTTTCATATGTTTTCTAGAATTTGGATTAGAAAGGAATGTTTCAGCCTTGGAAGATTCATTATGTTTGAGTATATTGCCAGAAACGTAACTAATTACATTTCTAGCAATATATTCTAGTTACATTTTTTGCAATATGTTCAAACATGACTAATTTACATTCCTATTGTGAAAATATTAGAAAGCTGACGTGGTTGTGTCCCATTGGAGGGTGTAAAACTAAGGTACTCACTGCATCCAATCGAGAGCATATCTTTTTTTGAATAAAATACCACTTTCAAGGATATATACAATATTCCCACCATAATTTTTAAGACAAATAATAAATTTTTGGTCTCTCATATTAGAAATAGTCCATTTGTCCAACCAGAAAAGAGATCTTCATTTCCCACTTTTAAGTCCCTTGTCAAATTCTTGTTTTCTTTACCCATAACATCAGTTAAGTTTCTAGAGCGACGATGCAGCGAATGTTTAAAGTTTCCATCTATAATCTTTAGCATTCAAATGTTTAGGTACTCTAAAATTGTTTCCAAGCAATTCCTTCTCAATATCTGTCTACAATTGGAGGTCTTGGTAGCCAAGTGCAATAGGGACAAATAGTATACATGAGATGAGGACAAATATATATAGTATATATATTTAGTTCTTGCATTTGGATTACAGGTGATGGAGACGATTGTAGATATTGTTCGTTTCTTGCATTTGGAGATATATAATGCCTTTAGCAGTACTGGTATGTCTTCATTTAAAGTGTTGACTGTGTTTAAGCTCTTTGTTTCATGTTTACCTTTTAAGTAATATATTGTTCAAACATCCAATTATACCTATAATAATATTATAATCAATGTCATCACCATGTTTATCATGTCAAATACATCATCTATAGTTCATTTTCAATGATAGCTTCAGTAAGCAAGGCAGTATTTGAGTAATTTTTGTAGTCGAACATAGAGAGAGAGAAACAGCTCGTATATTCATTGACATTCAACTTCCTATACATACTATATACAAATGACCATTATATACTCATAAACTAATATTAATTACAATCATGTCCTCTAACACTCTCACTCAAGCTAGAGCATATATATCATATAAACCTAACTTAGAACAAATAAACTTTAATCGAATACAACACAGTGGTTTGGTAAACATATCTGAAAACTTAATTAGCAGACTTCACAAAGGATGCAGAAATGTTACCATTTAGTATCTTATCATGAATGAAGTGACAATCAATCTCAATATATTTAGTCCTCTCATAGAATACGAGATTAGACGCAATATGCACTGCAACTTAGTTATCAGAAAGTAAATGAAGAGGGACAGAAGCTGGAAATCCAATCTCTTGAAGAAAGTGTTGCAACCATGTCAGCTCATTAGTAGTGTGAGCCATTGCTCTATATTCAACTTATGCACTAGACCGAGCTACTATTATTTGGATTACAACATCCCAATGTGAGAGACCCTAGTCATTTGTAGAAATTGGCTCACTACACTCACTGCATAAGAGATATCAAGTCTAGTGATAGTAAGATAATTCAATTTTCTAACAAATTTTTGATACCGACCTAAATCTCCAAACAACTCCCCTTCATTTTTTAAGAGTTTACGATTTGGGTTCATAGGAGTGTCAATAGGCCGTGCACCTAACATGTCAATTTCTTCCAGAAGGTCAAGTACATATTTTCTCTGAGATAGGTTAATATCTTTTTTAGATTTACCGACTTCCAAGAAAGTATCTAAGTTTGCCTAAGTCTTTTATCTGAAACTGATCATGTAAAAATTGTTTCAGCCTAGCAATTCCAGCCGAGTCACACCCAGTAATTATAATGTCATCAACATATAGAACCAACAAGATAGGACCTGCATCACTGTATAGGTGAAATATTGAATGGTCTGTTTGGCATTTATGAAGACCAAATGCTAATACAGTATTAGAGAACCTCCTAAATCATGCTCGAGGAGATTGTTTCAAACCATATAATGTCTTTTTTAACTTGCACACAATACCTCAATACTCCCCTTGATCAACAAACCCAAATGGTTGTTCCATATACACTTCCTTATTTAAGTCGCCATGTAGGAATGCATTTTTAACATCCAATTGAAATAAGGGTGAATGAGTACCTTTTCAGAGAGCAATAGGTGGAGAGTTGAAGTACTAAGTAACTCAGGAACTGAAGATGGAGACAAGGTTAGTGGAGGCATGGGAGTCGAGGGCCTCAAGCAACATGAGTATACCTGTAAAGGAACAAGGGAAGGAGCTGAAGAAGATTGGGTAAAAGTGGGTGAGTGTGTAGGAGAAAGGATAAGAGTAGGTAATGGTAGAGGATCACACTCAACGACCGAAGATGTTAACGAGAAGTAGGATATGGACTCAAAGAATGTGACATTAGCACTAGTGAAGTAACATCTAAGAGCAGGACTATAGCAGCGATATCATTTTTTATTTCGGGAATAACCAACAAAGAAACACTTGGTAACACGTGGATCAAGTTTATCAAAGTCGGGGTCAAGGTTATGAACATAACAAACACACCCAAAGATTTTTGGAGGGAGAGAAAAAGGTGGAGAGGAAGGGAAATAGATGGAGAAGGGAGAGGAACCATCAAGGATTGATGAAGGCATACAGTTAATAAGGTGTCATACAATAAGAACACTATCACTCCAAAAACGTTTAGGAACGTGCATGTGCAGTAAAAGTGCTTGGGTTACATCTAACAAATGACGATTTTTGCGTTCAGCCACCCCATTCTATTGGGGTGTATAAGAGCATGAAGTTTTATGAAAAATTCATTTATTACTTAAGTAGCAAAGGTATTAGATTGGTATTCTTTAGCATTGTCAGAATGTAAAACTTGAACTTTTTGTCTAAATTGAGTTTTAATTTCTTCTCGAAAAATTTTGAATATGGAAAGAAGTTCAGATCGTGTCTTCATCAGAAACAACCATGTCATACGAGAATAGTCATCAACAAATGTAACAAAATACTGAAACTTGTTTGATACAATGTTGATTGGTCCCCATATATCAGAGTGAAACAATTCAAAAGAACTAGATGCTCAATTATCAACTCGAGGTACAAAAGACACACAATGGTATTTGCTAAGCTAACATGCTTCACAAGGAAAGGAAGACACATTTTCAAGATTCTTAACTTGACATTTCAAAAGAGAAAGAGATAGGTATTCAAGGCAACAATGTCATTTAAAAGCAGATGATAAGGATGTGAGGGTTCGAGTGGGTGACGGTTGACCATCAAGGTAATACAGACCACCAACTTCATGCCCCCTACGAATGTTCTTCCCCGCCTTGAGATCCTAAAAGATACATAGGGATAAAAGGTCACAGAACATTGAAGAGTTTGAGTAATTTTACTAATGGATAACAAACTAAAAGGAAAACTAGGAGCATATAAAACAGATGACAAAGATATAAAATCGGTGAGCTAAGTGGATCTAATGCCTGTAACTTTAACAAGAGAACCATTAGCAAGAGTAACACTCTTTGGAGATGTCATAGCATCTTACTTAGATAAGGAATAAGACAAATCAGTCAAATGTAGCTCCTAAATCGATAATCCATGGATTTTGAGTAGATGAGACAATACATATGGACGCTATACCTAAATGGGCATATGAGTAGTTATGGAAGATGAAGTCGCTCATGTGCGACCCAAAAACTGATCATACTCATCCTTCGATATGCTAATCATCTCTGAAGTCAAGTTGTAACTTGTTGACAGTGATGTAGTATCTTGGCAAATAGTTTGATTAGCAGACCCAGATGATCTACCTTATAGATCCCAACAATAGTCTATCGAGTGGTTAGTGCGACCACACTTATGAGATTCACGACCTTGAGTGCGATTACCTTTAGCATCACGTCCCCCACGTGAACCTCTACCACTCCGGCCTCCACATCCACCAGGAGCAACATAGGAGGCAACTAAAGTGGATATCTCATTACTCTGATCTGAAGAAAACTAAGATCCTTGTCCAGATAATGTGGCTCGCTGAAGTCAAGAGAACACATCAGGAAATGAGGAAAGTTGTGGACTTGCCAAAATTTAAGAACGCACTGACTCATACTTAGGTTTTAAGCCAACAAGAAATCGAATAACATTCAAATCTTCTCGTTGTTTTAGCAAATTTGAAATATCAGAAGTGATAGGTTGATATATTTTGAGTTCTTCACCTATGCTCATCACTTGGGAATAATACTCTTTTAGGCCCAAAGCACCATGTTCCAACCCAAAGAATTGCTTACACAACTCAAAAATACGGGTTATGTTCCCAGCACCCGAATACATTTGTTTAGATGCCTCCACACCTCTTCAGAGGTGCCAAAATGCATTAAGCTGGTGCAAATATTAGGCTCAATACTGGTCAACATTAGGGAAAATATTTGAGCATCTTCTTGCTCCCATTGAGCAAATGTAGAACTAGCTAAATCAGGCATTGAATCAACCAAGTGAGTATGAAGAAGACCCTTGCCTTTCAAAAACATTTCAACATATTTTGATCACAACATATAATTTTTTCCATTCAACTTCACCGAAGTCATAGGCATACTAATGTTTGGTGCAAGAGATATTGACTCAAATTTAGTTGTCGTGAAAAAAAGTTTCCCAACAATTCGACTTGGAGACAAGAACCCACACAAAATATGAAATATGGATGAAAAAATGGGAAACACAATCTGGAAAAGTAGAAGCCTAGATTAAAAATCCAAATTTCGAATCTATATTGGTTGAAACAAGAGAGTATTGGCTCAAAATCGGGCTATATCGGGTCTGAACCGGTATGTTTCGGGTTGTATCGGCCTGTATTGAGTGTGTTTCGGGTATCGTTGGTACCGGCCTAAAAAACTAACCCTAAACTAAAATAAGTTATCCTAAACAGGAATAAGTTTACCATATACGTGTTACCAAACGAGCGTTATTCTGGATAGAAATAAGACCTTACTCTAGGTTGGGAGCATACGCAGTCGAGGATGGGATAGTATAGACCTGCAACCAAACACTTCAAGATGTTGATGTCGCCGGCGATAAGCAAGGCTTCCGATAGCCAATGACAACGGGAGACTCACCAGTGTGCACAGACAATGCCAGTAATCTCGATTCTGGTGCCCAGTGCCGAAGACAACACCTGAGGTTACTGGAAACATCTTGAAATAGCTACCGGCCGCCAACGACGAAGAGGACAACAACCACTAACCACCACAGATGTGTTAATTATGTTTCTTTGTCTACCCTTTTCAGTCGCTCACAAACCAATAGATGAATCCCTGAGCATCGCCAAAGATTGGGACCTATTGGACTTTCATTGCATTATGAAAACACAATCATCTAAATTGAAAATCTTGTAAGTGTGCCATCTCTTTCACATTATGTAGTTTCTTTCACTTTTTCCTTTTCTGGATTTCCTGGAAATACAATTAATAATAAGCTTATATGATTGCTGTTATTGTTATTAGTTATAGTAACTCATAATTTCTCTATTCTTTGTGTGGAATGTCTAGTTTATTTGGGAGTTTTGAAGTAACTTGTAATCAAGATATGGATAGTGGTTTGAAGAAATTGTGAGATAAGATAGAGACAATTTGCAAATTGTGAAAGAAGATTAGGTCAAGTGCATTTGGTGCTAAGTAGCATGGGATGGTGGGAAGAATATCTTCAAATTGAATTAAGTACTTTTTAATGTGTTATGAGGAAGTAGGCTTACAAATAGATTTTTTCAATTGGTTGCTGAAAAGAGTTATAACCTACTTAAAATAATTAGCTTTCAAATGATTCCAGTTTCACCTCAATCCAAATCATGAGCTGTTATCATTGAAATACAGAGGTACTTAATGACAGAGTTCTGCTGGCGCAATATGGAAGAGGTACATAATTAATATTCATTGGAGTGAAGAATTAAAAGGTTAGATAGGCATTGAATCCAACCTTTTAATTGATTATCAAATATATGATTTTGGATATGTGGCATAAGATACATGTGGAATTCAATTGTTGTTGTTTATTGTTTGTTTCTTTGTTTTTATTATTTTGCATCTTGAAATGGGCAATCGTCTTCCTTGAGTACATCAGAAGCCACAGATAATGAAAACGTAGGGCGAAGGCAAAAAGAAGGAAGTGATGTAGAGTTTCTATGCTCTGACATTGTGAATTGGACTGGCCACTACTACATTGTTCTATCTAGGGGACAAGTGTCAATACTGAAGGACAGATGAATTTTAACAGAAAACTTATCTTATTATGGGATTATTTCCATTGTAGTCTCATTAGGTTTATATCGTTTCTTAGAAAAACACTATATTGTTTGAGGAATAGCTTGCTGCATTATCTCAAGTGTTTTTCCAAATGGATTGAGACAAAAGTTTTAGATCACCAGCCAAACTTTATTGTCCAAACTAACTCCAATAGTTCCTAGTTGGCAGAATGTTGTGTAACACTTTCCAAAGAATGAATTTTAAACGAGCTTCCATTCTCCCACAATTTTTTCCATGTTGGAGAGGGTTGAGAGCATTTGACTGGATTGAGATTCCTGCATATGTAGATTTAACTAGGAGACTTTCAAGGGAATGGTGGGACCATTTAATTGTATCTTTGAGATTTTAAAATTAGTATTGGGCAATGGGATTTTTTCAATTTCATTGACAATTTCTTGTGAAAGAAATGGTATGTAGGACAAGGGAATTTCATCTCCTTGGCTCCTCTAGAAATTCTTATGTAGATCAATGTCTTGCGTAAATAGAGAAAGATAGTGGAGTTGGAGTAGAGGGTACCAGTGAGAGGATCCAAGGATCCACCGAAGCTTTTGTACTGGTGCCATTATTGATCTACATGCATAAGCTAAAAGTTAAGAATCATCATTGCTTTATAGTAGTCTCTTCCAGAATCTACAGCCTAATTGTTTGGCAGAAACTGTTCATCAAGAGGAATTTTTCAAATATTTTGTTGAAATAACAGTTTTCCAAACACTATTATCCTAACTAAGCAAGTGTCAATCCAATTTTCTTAAAAATACTATTGAAGTGGAAAGTTAACCTAAGACCAAGACCACCAATCGATTTAGGCCTAGTTTGGATAGCGAGTTGAGATGGTTTATTAATAGTAGTGAGATATTTGAATTAAGATGAGATGAGTTAGAAATTATCTGAGATAAAATATTTTATGGTGTTTTGGAAAATGAGAGATAAAAATTTGGATAAAATATTATGAAGTTAAAAATTTTTGGTAATCAATGTCTTGCGGTGAGATGAATGCATCTCTCTATCAAACGAAGCCTTACAGATTGAGCTCCATGGTTTGGGAGTAAAATTGTGAGATTTTTTGGTATCGAAGTCCCACCAAAACCTCATACTGACTTTGTCAACATTCCTCCATATGTTTCTTGGAATCCAAAAATGGACATAGTGTAGGAAGGGGTGGAATACAAATTTATTGGATACAAATTTATTCCAGAATAAATGCAAAAGATAAAATAAAATATTTTTTTTCATAGATATGTATTATCTTATAACTCAAAAGATGAATTCGAAAAGAACCAAAAAAAAAAAATCGACAATTTTTGCCATCATACTTGGACCTGACAATGTTTTAAAGAATAATAATAATCTATACATTAACATCCAGTGCTAAAATTTTTAACGATTTCTTTCTTAATATGAATTAATAAATAATTTTCAAGAATTTCATTAATGGACCCTAAAATTCATTTTCTATAGTAGTTATTGAAATCCAAATATAGCAAAAGACCAATCAATCTTGTAAGAGTTTTTCCCCCTCTATTTTAGCGGGTTTGGGGATGGCAATTAAGGAAACAAGAAGTGAAGGCCTAGCCCAAAACAAGTAGAGACTCTTCAGCTCGGCCCACAAGTAGACTCCTGGACGCAATCTCCATAAGGGAGCGTACTGCAGGGGGATGGGACTCGCCGACCTGGAGACCCCTCGAACAGTATCCAGCCCTTGAGTACCTATTCTAGTAAACAGGCAAGAAGTAAGGGGAACCCTCGATCTTTTGACATGGAGACATCGACGAACCACCAAGGACATCAACGGGGTGGGACAAATTGGAGAACTACGCCACATTAATGGCACCACTACTAGAGCTACACGCCACATTAATGACGTCGTCGCAAAACCACTCCGCATTAAATGTCTCTGATAAAAGGAACAGTACGAATAACACGAACTCCATGGGGGCAAACACGTCTGTCCCCTCCCCCCCAAAAAAAAACTCTCAAATAGCAACTTCCAGGTATGAGAAATCTCTCTCTGATCCCTAGACTCTCTTAGTTATTTACAAGCTTCCAAAAGACAATACTAAATTTGGCATCGAAGACTCTCCCGGCCCCAAGGCTACCTTCTCCCAGTTGCCTTCTTCTCTATATTCACAGGCTGAATTCTGAACACCTGAATTGCTGGTACCTACACTACAAGGTTCAACAATTTTGCCAGCGATACATAATCGCTGGCAAAACACTACAAATCGCTGGCATATATCTACCCCAGCGATTTTTTAATCGCCGGAAATTCGCCGGTATTAACTCCCCACTTTAGATCTACTGCAACGGAAACCAAAACTCGCTGCCATATATTCATATCCCGGCGATTTTTTTTTCGCTGTTGATTACAAATTAATCGCCGCTAATTCAAAATAGGATTCTGTCGTTAAACGCTGCGATAGATTATTAGCAGCGTTTACTACTCGCCGCTAAAAATGCCAAATATCGCTGCCAAATATATTTGCCAGCCACTCCACAAAATCGCCGCAATGGGAAAATCGCCGTATATTATCATGATGCAGCGATTAATTATCGCTGCTATATTATTATCCCGGCGAATTTTTTATCGCCGCCATATTATTCATAGTATTTTGCAGCGATATAATATTCGCTGCTAAATACTATTATACGGCGATATTTCACTCGCTGCGAATTGGTTTTCAAATCGGTAATTATATGGCGGCGATTCAATATATCGCCGCAATATATCTAAAGGCAGCGAGTTTCCAAGATCACCGTAATGTACATTCTGCTACATAAAGGTATTTGCGGCGAATATTTAGTCGCCGGTATTGAAATTTAGTAGCGATTTGTATATATATATATATTAATTCATGAATTGAATATTTGTTTTTCATTAGTACAAATTAATTAGGAGGATGATCTCCTTATCATTTAGAGGGTTAATTGGTGAATTTTTTAATTAATCATGTACATGTGTATTACACAAGTACTCATCATGTGAAGTTAGATGGAGTAGAATATTAACGTGAAAACAGAATCCATATATTCAATAGTGATTATATTTCATGCATTTCGATCATTTAATCCATATATACACACACCATATATGTTGCAAGATAATCCCCAATGATATCCCTTAGTATATCATGAATCTCAAAAGAAATTTGTGATAATTGAGGGAAAAACAGAAAATAAATTAACTCGAAACGATATGAATGTAATTCGGGGGAAAATATTGAATTATGAGCTTTCTCCACAAAGAAATGAGAGGGCTGTGGACTAACAATCATCATGCATGTAAGAGATCATGCATAAACAATGGGGCTAACATGAAAACAAACAGTAATAATAAGAAAAAAAATACTCCAATAGCATGATCATATTGGAAGTGCACTTAATTGCTCAATTAATATTTCAGAATGGACTTGATTAATATTTAGGAAGTACTATATAATTGATACATATACCCAAATGGAAGAAAAAATCTGTTGTGGTGATATTTCTCTCCAAAAAAGAAGTCATTGTAAGCAAGTTATCAAACTCTCGACAAGATAATGTATTTCTAATTTTAAGAAAAATCTGATTGCTTCAGTCATGAAAAAGAGCGAGCTTCTTAGTTATACCAAAAGAACTAGTCAAAGTTATAATTGGAGTTCCAAGCTCAAAGTGTCTCATTATGTTTTCTAACTTGATTCAAACTATAGTTTGAATCCAATATTTCCAAACCACCACAATAGCATGCACTTTGTAACAAAAGTGAGAGAAGATCAGACTCAATACTCGTTCATCATGATCAGCTAATTAAAAAGCTAAAATAAGCTGGACAAAAAAAAATAAATTAATTTTTCTAATAATTTTCACCGGCTGCGTTTTCACTTCTTAATTTTGTGGTTCTCTCCCTTGGGAAACAGTACGTACAGTCGCCGCTAATAAAACATTACAGATCAGATATGAAGGGACGAAAGACACTTAGATTACACGTTTGAAGCCACTAAGGGAGAAGCAGACAAGAAAAATCTCTTTTAATTGGTTGGTTTTTGAGCAGTAGGCAGTAAAGCTCCCGAAAAACATATATATTATTAATTTCAGCATCATGTTTCCAAAACATGATTTATATCCAATCCATTAATCACGGAAAGCCATTATACTTTGGAAAACAGAATTAGGAGTTTGTACCCCCCATTAAAACCAGTGCCCCTTCATCATCATATAGTTCAGTACTCAGTATCAAACTTTTTTACACTAGAAGAAAAAAGGGTTAATCCAGCGCAATGATAATGTGAGCAAGATTCTTAGATTCTACCAAAAGAACTAATCAAAGTTATAATCAAAAATCCTAGTTAAAGTGTCTCATTATCTGATCAAACTTAATTAAGGCTGACAAATGAGATAGGTCTGATTAATTTAGAAATAATTAGATATATCTCAAATGCTAGAAATATATATAGTGTAATTTATTAAATCACATCTTAACAAGCACTTGGTATCCCTGTTCTTGATCATTAGTAGCATTAGGACTACATGCACTCAAACCAGTAAAAAGAACTCATTCTAGCACACAAGATGTATATGAAGTCTGTTGTGGGTAAATGAGGCATTTTCTATCTACATTTGGGTAGCAAAGTTTGCCCAAGAGGATTAAAGAAAAAAGGCCCTAGCTAGCACAAATCCAATTTCAAGAACACAGAAAAATGAGAATATGTTCAGTCTATCAAGACAACATTTTTATCAGTTCATGAGAATTGGAAACTTGCTCAAAAAAGAACCAAATTCGTACAGGGTCATGCTTGGGGATCATACTTCTGAAAAATTTCCTCAAGCCTTGTCACTTATCCTTAAAAATGATAAAACTTATGAACTATAATAAAACTTCATAGCATTCTGCCATCTCAGGCACCTGGCCTATTGTAAACTTGCCATAACTTCTTCTAAAAAACTCCAAATCGCAAATTCTTTAATGCATCGGAAACAACAGACTTAGAATGTTGATGGTACATGGCATGTTTATATATAGGCTAATTATTTCGAAATTATCCTAAACTAATTTTGGAATACCCTAAGAAATACATATTGATATATTTTTTAGCTTACCTATATTGATTCTCAATTTTCACAAAGCAATTTGATTGACCTTAGAACACTTTTTTTTTTCAGTACCTTAATGAGGTGTTAAGTAAGATGATTTTAGATTCTATGGAAGGCATTTTTGTCATGCCCCAATTTTATAGATGACACGTATTTCCTAGCTCTCATTCTAACCCTCCTATGTGTCCTCTAAGCTTCTTTATTTGCATGCTCCTCTTTAATATCTGTAAAATAAGAAATTTTACAGGTGGAAGGTAAGTCCACGACTCGATAAGTATGATTGATTAAACTGGGTGTAATATATGAGCCTCATTTATTAAATAAAAAATAAGATTAAAATAAAAACGAAAACTAAAATCATAGTATTGAATGTAAATTAAAAATCTTGTACTATGTAGGGAAGCACTTCAAAAAATTTATCTACATAGGGAACTTTTCCTTCAAGGATAGCTGTCATTCCCACAAACTCTTCTCTATTTGAAATCTACACTTTCTCAATGTTATTTGGTATAATTATCCTTCCCATTTACTTCTCTGTTTAGGGTTTACACATTTTTAGTATCCTCTGGTATCGTTATCATTTCCAATATAACATAGTAATGGTTCCATACTAATATAAGACTCATATATCATATCCCACGATTAATTCCATAAAAAGAACGTAGCACATGTTTTTCATATAAATGTAACCGTACCATAAATCACATGAAGTTTCCAAATAAGAATATTCTTTGAATACGTCATGATAACATATATAAATGTCCACGCTATGAAACCACTATTTTCTTTTAGGCTCAGCCACACTTCAATACTATTTTGTCATGAGATGTCCCAATAAATTATTATGCAATGCAAATAAATTTTACTCTAATGTCACTCTCTTGGTGACTACACCAGGGAATAGTCCCAGAAGAATACAGATTTCCTACTAATTACCGAAACACTAATCAATTAATATCTGTACATTCTGTTATGAGAACAGGTTCATAGCTCAAAACAAGTAGGACTATAAACTTGAGATTATCTATAATTTAGTAACAACTAATTAGTATAAGATGTATTGGCAAAATAGCAATATTTTACTGGGTCATTCAATGTTCGAGCCACGGACATGAGTTCTGTGAAACACAAAATGCAGATATTGAACGCAAAATTCATGAAAAGAAACCCTAATTACTGGTACATTTCACAACTGCACAGATAGAAATTAGTCTAGCAACAAAGAACTCCTAATTTTGTAAAGAAACCCGCTCGCAAAATCGATTCATTACCAAACTCCAACTGAGTAGCAGCCATACCTGTGGTGACAGAAGGACCCATGCTATCCCTCAATTGAATCTCGACCAAGCTCAGTTGGAAGCAGCTGACCCAAATCCCACAGGTTCAAAGAGACGAATCGCACGGCTCCTAATCAGCTTCGGGGATACTATCTCGACCGTAGCTTCCGCGGGAGGAAAATGTGGTAAAGGAGCAAGCTTTGGGTGGTCGGGCGAAAGTGAAGATGAAATCGTTCGGGGGACGTGGGTGGAGTAGCAGCTGATCTCTCGGAAAGGCAAATGGAGATGGAATATTGCGGAAGAACAGAGAGAAGTGGAGGGGGAAAGAAATCGGGGGGAAAACAAAATATCTTTAGGGGAATGGCGCCACTTACTATATTACGGCGAAATCGAGCGTTGCAACAGGTTTTTTCATTTACCGGCGAAATAAATCGCTGTTAAAAAGACTATTTTCGCTGCAACTCGATAAGTAACTTCATGAATCAGTTTTCTCAACGGAATTAAGCGGCGATTAAAAAATCGCCGCAAAAAACACTCTAATGCGGCGTTCTATATTGCAACACTAGAAAAATCGCCGGTAAAACCCTTTTTTCTTGTAGTGCTAATTCAAAAGCGTACGAAACATGACGCTAACAAATCTATCAACCAAATAATTGACTTTTGATTTTCCTGTCTTAGCTAGTTGTTGAGACAACATAGACGCTGGAGACAATTTTTTCATATCAAGATAGTAAAGCACATCAAGTTCAAAGTGTCGAAACTAAAATGAATCCTTTCTTAGTCTATAAAATCGTGAAGAAATACCTTACTAGACTTTAAATGTTATCGATGTTTATGTATGGTTATGCATTTTTAGGATCCAAAGTTAGCTAAGAGTAAGAAGTTTCATTGCTTTCTCAATAAACCTGTCGTTCAGTTTCTGTGACCAAGTGTCAAATGTAAAAGGATCTCATTAAGTGTGAGATCTTCCTCAACTTGACGTGTATACAAGTATATGACTCGTATAAAAACTTCAATGTCATGTCTTTCACAAAATGATCTCTCATTTCTATGAAAAGTCTCCCAATCGCTTTTCTCAAATTCTAAATTGAGTGCTTTTGTAGCTTTGACCAAATGCATCCAATTTGAAATGTCTTGAGTTTGTAATTGCAATGCTTGGCACATAGAATCGGCTACTCCCATGATTTTTTCATTTAATGCAAGATAAACAAAACTCAAATGACATTATAATTGTGAAAGCTACATTGGCATCACCATGTTGAGAATAACTGAATCTGCCTCTGAAAATATTTCAGTACAATTAAAATTGCTTTAAACACATTTATTAAGTTGCATAAAGAATTAAAATGAGTATTTAGCTATTCCATTAGTAAAATTTTATCTAATATTATACATTTTATTTTTTGTCTATTCCACTCAAAACCTAACACTATAACAAAAATGACTTTTTGCAGCCAATTCTTTTGCGGCGACAGCAAATTTTGTCGCAAAAAAATCATTTTTAGACATATCCCATATTGGATTATCTATCTAAACTCAATTTAATAAAATATTATTAATTTTATTTTACTTTTTTTATTTTTTTTATCTAATTTATTTGTCATATTTTGCAGTTCTACTGGTTATACGTTAGTTTGTAATCAAATAAAATATAGTGTTAAATTTCATAATTTATAACATGTATTTTTTATATTTAATAACGTAACGGTAATCTAGTTCATTCTAATTAAATTATTGTTTTTACTTCTATTTTCAATGATCATTTAACAGTAATATATAAAACTCGTTGATTATACTTATCTAAAATTTCATAAATGTAGTTGGACGGTTTGGCCTTGCTACAGTACCAACCAAATATGATTCCCAAGAACTAGTTACCTTAGCTCAAAGTTCTTATAACTCCAATATGCCTAATCCATTGCAGACTCATTTAAAGTGATATTCGGCATATTGGGAACTTCAATTGCATTTGGCTAAGCCAGTGATAGTGCTCTAAGAACCTACCACTTGGTTAAGGACTTACCACGTGGTTAATATCATAATTTACCAGTAACAGAGAAAGTTAAGGACCTACCAATTTGGTTAAAGATCAAAATTTACCATTCATTCCTATCATTCAAACCCAAAGTTCCCTCTGTACTATCATTCCTATCTGAATATCATCGAAGAAAGGCAGTTCTTTTTCTTCCTATAAATTCATGTAGGCTCGCTCTGGATGATATTGAACTCAAAACTCCGTATGTTACCATTGTGTTAAAGTTGAATTTTCATGCCTTCCAATATGCACTGGAGCAGACACAGATATCCATCCATTATATGGTTAGTTGGCCACCAGCAAGTTCTTGTACGGATGCAACAGACACTGGAATCATCTCTGCAGCTTGTCAGGTTTGGAATAAGAACAGTCGAATCTGGAAGAAAGCGCCCCCACCAAAAATAAATCTATGCACTGAAAGCCCTAAACATATGTGAAAGAAAGCATTATGATATGAAATCAGCCAATCTACCTCTTAGGATCTGAATGTATTCCCAAAACAGCAGGAGAAGATAATCGGAATTCATGTCAATTGCAAAACGGGAAAATATTTCCTCACCAAAACGTAACAGTCAGCTACACGTGGTTGGTGGATTTCTCAACGCAAGCGCCTTTTTTTGGATCTGGCACGGCGGTGGAAAATCCGGAAAACCACAACTGAACCAATGAGAACCGCCTGTAGGATTATAATTACCTTCAGACCTGAAAACACAGGAGCCCCACTTGTATCAACTAACAAATCATGTTCAACAGTAGCAAAATCATTTTGAGAAAAAAAAAAAAAACAAAAAACCTTGAAGCTTTTGAATCAAGTCCTCCAAATTAACTCCACTTTTGGTTTCTTTTTCATTGATAGAGCTCATGTTACGAATTGTTGGGACATAACTGCCAGTCTTGTAGTCAATATTCCCACCCATGACGCATGTGTTTGGACAATTGATACTACCATCATATTCATCACTTCCATCACAGCAATCTACATGGATTATAATGAACCAGAACTCAGATTAGGAGGAATAGGAACAGTCCTTAATAATCCCAAATTTGAAATCATCGTTTATATGATATGGGTCTTGATTGGAATAGATAACTCGGATAAAGTGCCAGCAAATCTGAGTCCTACAAGGATGAGAGATCTAAAGTCTACTATGGAAACATAACAGTCCTGCCAGTAAGCAGTTGCAACAATAAAGGAGTAGTAGTTAAGTATTTCTATCCCTTTTGGGAGGAATTCCTCAATATTCTTATTCATGCCAAAAACCCTCCCCAAATCTACCTTAGGGTTTTATAGTCTCACTGCGAAGTAGAGAAGGTTATTACAATTTGAAGGCTTTTTTTCTTTTTGAGCTCTGCTAGGGCTTGTCTTGTGGTCGCTACGTATGGTTGCCGTCGGGGGACTCCATGGCCCCCAGACATCGGCAGGGAGGGCTAGGGCTTTTGCAGAGCTGGTTTCGAAGTGTCTCCTCAGGCCATCCCTGAGGTGATTGCTCCGTTTAGGCAGCCGAAAATGTTAGACGGAGAAGTTTACGTAATTTTTTTGAAGGAGGAAGTGGAAAAATCTGCTGAGCCGTTTAGGTTTGCCATTGTTTTGAAGTTTATTAGACAAAGACCATCGCTGGATAGAATTCGCATGTTTATTCATGAGCGTTGGGGCTTGTCTATCCAGTCAATGGTGTCTGCGATGAGAAGGCCTCGGAATGTTTTTGTCTGTTTCTCAAATGAGGAGGATTTCCTTAAAGCACTCTCTAGAGAGAGCTATGATGTGGATGGTGTTGCTTATCATTTATTCCAATGGACGACGGAGTTTACTGAGGAATCAGAGCCGGCTTTAGCCCCGGTATGGTTAATGCTTCCTGGTCTGCCACCAAATTATTATCATGAGGCCTTTCTTAAGAGTATAACGGCGCCGATTGGAATGTATTTGAGAAGAGATAACGCAACAAGATGTGCCACGAGGACTGATGGTGCAAGGGTCTGTGTCTTAATGAATGTTGCTCAGGAGCCGATTAAGTCCTTTTGGATTGGCACGCCTAAGAATCCAAAGAGTATTTGTCAGGAAGTTGTTTACGAGACCTTGCCTGCTTTTTGTTTGCACTGTAAGGTGCAAGGGCATAATCTAATTACTTGCAAAGCATCACAGCAGGTGGTGAAGGATAAGAAAAAGAAAGCAGGGGTTAAGCAGGTTAGTGCTTGGGCTGCAAAATCATCTGATCCACCAGTAGACAATGAGTCGGCCCGGGATGGCAAAATGGATGGAAAACCAAACGCACCTTTTACAGTGCCCTCGTCTGATGACCTAAATGAGCTGGAGACCGTTGTTGATCAGGGGGAGGAGGCGATGGTGTCAGGACTTGAAACAAAGACTGACAACGTGCTAGCATTGCAAGCAGTGCATGTAGTGCAGGTGAGAATAATGCAATGGTCTTGAGTACGTCCGTGGATAGAATTTTGTTGCATGGGGAGACTAGTGGGGCCCAGAATAAAGGAGTTTTGGAGGTATCCAAGTTTGTTTGTGCACAGTTAGAGAATGGTGGGACATTTTTGGCGTTGCCTTTAGGGACTAGCGTGGGGGACGGTACGGAGGCTGTGGATTTGTCTGAGCAACCTATTATTGAAGAGGGAGAGTTGGTGGAGGTTGGTCTGCAGGCAACAGTCTGTGCAGGAGGTAAGGAAAACGTATTTGTGTCGAATGATGCGGGGGTGATTCCTCATCTAGGGAAGGAGAAGGATGGTCATTCGAACTCAGAGATTACAGTTAAGGGCACAGAGGAAGGTCACGACGAAGTTCGTCCCAGGCTCCTAGCAGGCCCTCCCGATTGAATTTATGATTAATACGATCTTGTTCTAGAATGCTCGAGGGCTTGGTACCTCGAAAAGAAGACTTCGATCGTTATTGAAGTTTCATAAATCAAAGTTGTTAGTTTTGGCAGAGCCATTTCGTGAGGATATCCAAGACGCTGCTATTAGCTTATCCTGTTTAACGTTGAATGGCAACTTCAACATCTGCAATATCACAATATCCCTGCTTTCCAACCGAGAACCTGCTTTTAATTTCACTCCAACCCAACTCATCCAATGCTTCACAGAATGCCATAACGCTGTAATGGACTCCCTTGTGCCTTCCATCCTTGCCATACACCTCCAGGCCCACAAACTCCATGTGATGATACTAGGAATTAACCCGACTAGGTTACCCACCTGCGATGACCTTTTAGTGCGTCTAAACCACACCTCCACCGTTTTTTTCCATGTCCAATTTGCAACATATGGAATTCCCACCAAACTCGAGCAAAACTTCCAAATAGCTGCTGCTGTTCTCCCCCCATAAAGCACATGGTTTAAGTCTTCAAAAGCCCCTTCCTCACAACATTCACACTTGGAGACCAACGGAATGCCAATTCGTCTAACTCGTTCATCTACGCTGAGACTATGATGCCAGGCTTTCCACATTATCACCGAGACCTTCCTTGGCAACGCAACATGCCATACCCACTCCGACCACTGCGTTCTTGGAGTTGTAACTCAAACAATATTCCACACACTCTTGGATGTGAAACCTCCATCCAAGTTGCCCATCCAAACTAGAATATCAGACCCTTCTCTTATACCGCTAATCTTCGAGACAATGTTGTCTATTAACTCTTGGCCCACGAGCTGTACTAGCATGTCCACATCCCAGCTGTTGTTCACCATGCAATGCTTAACCAACAGATTCGGGTGGTTTACAATGCTCTGTTGAGCACATATAGGACCTGACTCCAGCCATTTGTCCCTCCAAAATGAGACATTGCCATCTTTCACAAGCCATCTAGAATGCTGAAGCACCACAGGAACTACCCCCATGACCATCTTCCAGAACCGAGTGCCCTTAGACGGATCTACCATCAAAATGTGCTGATTCTGAGTATACTTGGATTGGAAAAAACTTGTCCACAAAGAATTAGTAGTCAACAATTTCCAAGCAAATTTAATGTATAGAGCAGTTTGAACATCAAATAGATTCCTCAATCCTACTCCCCCCTCATCAATCGGCTTGCAAAGGATATCCCACTTTATCCATTTCCTTTTTGATTTGCCATTCGCCAATCCCCAAAAGAAAGAGCTAAACATCCTATGCAAAACATTGATGGAAGTAGTTTACAAAATCCAGGAGATCTAGGTGTGGGTGGAGTGCTGCGGGATGAACAAGGAAGGTTGAAGTTTGCATTTGCTGCTAGCACAAGCAGTGGAACCAATAATCAAGCTGAATTGATGGCTCTTTTAATGGGTGTAAAAAATTGTAACGCCATGGGTTTTAACAACGTCATTTTAGAAATGGACTCGCTGGTGGTGGTTAATTGGTTAAGGGAAGGCAAGTGTAGTTTATGGTATTTGGAGGATTTTTGGGATGAGTTGAGTCGGCCATTAATGTTGATGAATTTTCAAATACAGCATGTCTATAGGGAAGGTAATATGGAAGCGGATTACATTGCTAGACTGGGTAGTAATGGCTGCAATAGAGTATGGCTGACACAGGATGAGCTCCCTTATCTGCTCAAGGGGATTTTTAGAACAGATCGCACAGGTTTACCTTAAGAAAAGTCTGTAGATGAATCTTGGCTTAGGTTCTTCAGTAGTAGTTTTACACGGCTTATGGGTTTCTTCGGTTTTGGGCTTGTCTTTTGTCATATGATGTTTCTTGCATTGGAGGTTTTGTAGAAGGTTTCCTTGACCAAAAGTGAGGATATTAATAATAAGGAGACCTGATCTACAGTTTGTTTTAAAAATAAAAAATAACAGTCCTGCCAGTAATTCAGTTTCCGGCTCCAAATTCATTCTTTATGGGACCATAAAGAATGTGGCTTGATTCAAGGAGACATGCCATTCTAGTTGTGGAAGCTACGTATCAAAGGGTCATTTATCCACAGCAAAGGACTCCACCACTATGAAGATCACAAAAGCTGTCTAGGATTAGAATATCATTAGTCAATCCCATTTCAAAGCAAGAGGCATAATTCCAGAAACTATGTTGTTTCAACTTAAGTTAAGCCTAGAAAACAAGAAAGCCTAAAAAACAAGAAACAACTTAAGCCCAGACCAGTACGAAGAAGCATGAGAAGGAAGAGAAATAATTTTAGTGAACCACTCACCACAAAATCGATCATTAACACGAGAAGAAAATATAAACCGAGGAATACTTCCAACATTCCTACAGTAAAATTTCCCCGCTGGACAGGCTGATGTTCCTGTAAATGCAATAAAAAACATAAATGACTTGCCCAAATATAAACATTATTAAATAGCGTGATGAATAGAAGATCCTTGGTTCTCAACACGATGCACCATACTTATGTCTTACCAAAATACATTTGCATCCCCTTAGGTTTGATCTAATTCCATTGACACTCCTAGGGTTTCCCATTTTTCTTATCACACCTGTTATGACATCCAATTGCTCCAATTACCTATTTTCATCTACTTTCCGTAAAAATCATTAAGGAAAAGTAATTACCTAAGAATAATTTGATATAACAGGGATGAGATTAGAGAGAGATGTTGGGTCATGTTGGGTCAATGAGTTTAAAGAAACAATTCCATCTCATGTGACTAATTATAGTTAATGATAACAGTAAGTGGGTAGGATTAGCTGATAAGAAGAATTGGAAATCAAATGAGGAGTGATTGGAAAAATTGAAAACAAATGAGATTTATAGAGAACTGAATTAATCATGTATGACAAAAAAGTAGTTTCAGTTCACCCTTGCACTTTTATATCAGAATCTGGATTCATGAAAACAGAATCATTCTGAGGCAAACTGTCAGACTGTCTGCCTGACATCAGAAAGAAACAGAAGATAGAATACCAACCCTGAAAACTGCAAGGCAGGGGGGGGGGGAGAGAGAGAGAGAGAGAGAGAGAGAGGAGTGTTCCTTTTGTAGATTCTCTATCTCATCATCATAAAGAATTGAAATTGTAATTTGACAAAAATTGAAACCTCCAGAAAACATCTCCGTGGGTATAACCAGACAACCAACAGCACAAACAAGAAATGGAATTCGTGATACATCTGATTAAAGGCTTCTGCTACCAAACAAGGATGGTTACTTCACTCAGGGAAAAAGAAAAAGAACCAACAACAATAGTGTCATCATTAAATGTAAACACGAGCATTCCTCAATAAAAATGAGGCCTCTCATAATCAAAATAGACCTCTTATTTGCACGTAAATATGGAGTTAAATAAACCCCTTAAGGGGCATCCATAAATGCAACTGGAACAATCAAGTACTTCCATTTCTAGTTCCCTTGCCTGTTTGATCTCACTTCACAATCCGTTTACAAGATCACTGCTGATTTATCCAAAGAATTACCAAGTCCAACATGAGAAAAATGATAATTTCATTCTTTTCAAAATCTCCATTAGTTGATCGACAGGACTTGTAAAAAAAATGTAAATATGAGATTCCACTCAACATTTATCAAACTTCTCATAATCAAATCTTCTTTCTCATAAACCCCTTAAGGAGCATTCGTTAGTCCAACACGAGAAAAATGACAATCTCATTGATTCCAATAATCCATTAGTTCATTGACATGACTTTAGTCCGCAATACAACCATGTCGTACTAACGTTTAGGGAAGGCATAAGACCCAATACCTGACTACCCTGATTTTTTCTATCATAAAAGGGAAAAAAATAGTAAATTTGATGTCTTAGAAATTTGATTTGGCAATAATCTATGACAGTGGAAAATGATTTTTGCACGACACAATATCAATATTTTTTGCGCTGAAAAAACAAAACTAAAATAATTGAAACCGGAAATTCTGAGTCAGCTATATACAATTTGACAGCAGCATTATTCTATCGACGCATTGAGATTCGACGACGGTAAGAGCAAAATTAAGTCCAGCTTAAATGAGAGTGAATACCGGGCTCGTCAGTCCCGTCAAGGCAGTCACAGAAATCGTCATTGACACGGTCTCTGGTGAAGGATTTTGACCCGTCCTTGCATTTGATCACCTCAGGCTGAAAGTATTTCTCATCTGCATCCACCACGGAAACAACTTCAAATTCAAAGGATCTAATGGAAATCGAGAACAAATAGATTGGGTATACGGGTATGCTAGAGTATCTATAGATACCAATCAACAGGCCCCAAAGACAAGTATTCAAAGATTTATAACTTTATAAGGCAAGAACTCAGTCACAGAGAGAGAGAGAGAGAGGTACCGAGAGGGTGGATTCCCAGGAGGGGTGGGTTGGAGAAGGGAGAAGCGTAGGAGGAAAATAGGAATGGGATAAAGCTAATACAGAAACTGAGGGTGAGAAAACGACGATCATGACCGTGCTCCATGTTTGGACGTTTGAGAAAATTTGGTGTCTTTTTTCTTTAGGCACTACACAGCCTACTAATACATACTCAGTCTAGTCAACGCTTAGCTTGATTATGCCTTTGACCTCAAGTCAATGTTTTAATGCGGCATAATTAATCGGCGACATAACTTTAGGTGTCGTTTGTTTTTAAAATTGAAATGAGATGAGATTAAAATTAAAAAATTAAATAAAATATTATTAAAATATATTTTTTAATATTATTTTTATTTTGAGATTTGAAAAAATTGAATTGTTTATTTTATTTTATATTGAAAATTAAAAAAGTTGTAATGATTAAATGAGATAAGATAAGATGAAATATTTTCCCAAAACAAACGAGGCCTTAATTTTAGGATTAACGAGTGTTCCAATTTTTTCTATAGAAAATACTTTCTTATTATTTATAAATTAATTTTTCTTCATGCTTATATTTTTTTTAAAAGAAATTAACTTTCTCGTTTGTGTGGTATTTTGTCTTTTTTTCTTTTTATTTTTTGAGAATTTTTGGGGATAATTTTAGAGTAATGTTACTCACAATCTATTTTATAACTATCCTCGTACCATTTTATGATATGATATTAAATTATTAAAAATTATTTGTTATATTTCATTTTTGGACCGAACATTTGATGCTAGGGATATATGTTGATTGGATGATAATGATAATAAAAATGATGAAAAATAGATTTTTCCATAATTTTATCTTTTCAAAAGAAATGAAAGTAATAACTAACTCTACCACCATTTAATCCACTATAGGAGTAATGATTATAATCAATTGTACTAACTCGTAATCCTAAATGGCTCAAGAAAATTTTGATTTGGACTTTATCCAACTAAAACCCTAAATAAAAGTGCATCTGTACTTCAAATTGAAGCCCATCGGCTAGCCCATTTTTGGCCCACCAAAAACCATCACCAAGACAAGCTTCTTGAGGAAGTTTCTTCTCCCTCTCAAGGCCAAGTCTATGCCTGACATACCACTCATTGCTAGTCTCCAATAGTCACTTGATAGGAATAAAAAAGATTATACATCTCTACGCATTCCCTCAGCCAGGTTTGCAACAGGAGACAGAAACTGTGCAACCCACTTTTCCCTCTCCTTTTGGATGCAAACCTCCCATACAAGGATCACTCAGCCACCCCTCATATCATTCCTCTCATATATCACACGCCTCCTTCATTTCTTATTTCACACGTAGCATTTTCTTTTCAACACTTTTTAGAGAGAAACTAAGAGAGAACTTGAGATAGTTTTTTTTTTGGCATTTTTTGCTCTAGCTTTTCCAGCTATTTGTAAGTCAATTTTCATGACCCAAACTTCATGTATTTGTTCCTCTTTGAGTCTAGTTTATGTAGGTATATATGTTGAGAGATTTTTCATAGAATTTGATAAGTGAAAGTTTGGTTTGATGATGCTAAGGCCACAGTGGAGATATGAGTTTTGATGTTTGTGTGAGATTTTGAAAGTTTTGTGAAATTTTTGATGAAATCTTGAGTAGATCTAGTTATGGTGAAGTGTTAACATATTTATATGCAAGTTAGGTTTGGATTCATAGCATGCTTATTGTGAAGGGTTTTTCCCCCTCTTTCTCAACGAGCCTAAGAAGGGCAACTAAGAGGACAAGAAGCTAAGGCCCAGCCCAGAACAAGTAGACTCTTTGGCCTAACCCACAAGTAGACTTCCCTAGACGCAACCTTTATGAGAGAATGTATTACAGGGGATGAGACTCGCCGACCTAGATATCTCTCGGACAATATGCAACCCTTATTTGCTTGTCTGCGTCATGGGTAGAAAGTAAGTGGGACCCTCGATCCTCTGACATGAAAGGCATCAAAGGACCATTAAGAACACTAGCGGGGTGAGGCAAATTGAGGAACTACACCGCATTAAAGGCACCGCACCTGAGCTACAAGCTACATTAATGACGTCGTCGCAGAGCCATGTCGCATTACAGGACTCTGACAAAAGGAACAGTACGAAAGACACGAACTCCATTGGGGCAAACACGATTTGTCCCCCCTAGACTCCTAGTATAAACAGAAACTCTCAGATACAAGTAACTCTCGCTGATCCCTAGACTCTCTTTCTTATTTACAAACTTCCAAGAGACTTTACTGACTTTGGCATCAGAGACTCCCGACCCTAAGGCCACCCGCTCCTTGTTGTCTTCTTCTCTATTCTCGCAGGCCCAAGTTCTAAAGACCTGAGTTGCTGGAACCTGACTCAAAGGCGTACAAAACACGACGTTAACAATATTTTTAGAAAAAGAGTTTTGCATGATTTTGAAATGTTATAAACTAGAAGTCACAAAACAGTTTCTGTTTTGGTGAAGTCGTATTTTTGGTAATATAAAATTGATCTAATGAGTTTGATCTTCATATATGTGGTTCTTGAGGTTTTGATTTAGGTGTTAAGAGTTTATGTTTGGAGAATATTGGTTTAGATCTTTGATGGAATGTTGTTCTAAATGTAAAGGTTTGTTTAGGACTCAAACTATAGGCTTTCAGGTTGGTATTGTGTTTTGATTAAACTTTTGCAAGTAATGCTAGATTTAATACTGAGATCAAGTTAAAAATTGAATGTGAGGTATATGGTTATAATTTTTGGAGATTTATTTTATGAAAATCAATGTTATACTAATCATTGTAAGTTAGCTTTTAACTCACTATCGATATTTTTACATATGTGTGATAGTAAGATTGTATCATTTATATTCATATTCATGATTTCTCATTACAATTGTTTATAATATGCCATGACATGTCATTTATTATAGTACATGTTTATTTGGTACACGCCACGAATGCCATGTCATCATCTTTATCTGCTACATGCCATGTCATCATATTTATCTGTTACATGTAACGAATGTCACATCATCATGTATGTGATATGTTTATCTACTACATGTCACAAATGCCACGTCATCATATTTATATGTTACATACCACAAATGTCACATCATTATGTCTGTTATATGTTTATCTGTTACATGTCACACCATCATGTCCGTTACATGTTTACCTATGCCATGGATACATATCATGAAATATCTTCTCAATCAGTCATGCATAGGATATTCGTGGCGTAATCACTTTGATTGTTCGAGTATCTACATTGATAACTTATACAAGGTGCTCCTGGTGCAATCATTTTGATTGTCAGAATACCTCTATTAAAATACTCATGGTATAATCATTCTAATTGTCAGAGTATTTTCATTAAACTATTACAATGTACTCCTGACGTAATCATTCTAATTGTTAGAGTATCTCTATTAAAATATTCATGGTGTAATCATTCTGGTTCTTTGTGTATCTCTAATGAAACACATTAGGCGAAATCATTCTGATTGTTCAAATATTCCTGACAAAACAACTGGCAAAATCATTCTGATTGTCAGGGTCTTCCATTCAAGTATGCATATGTTAACATTTATTTCAAGTTCACCTCAAGTTCATGTCAAGTTTATATCAAGTCATGTTATTTTCAGTTCAAGTTCATGTCATGTTATTTCACAAGTCATATCACGCATGTGCACGCTCATGTCATGAAGCATACATGTCATTTACTGTCATACATGCATATCCATACTATTAGTAGCTTAGAAGCCTTACTTGCCAAGATTTCATAATCTCACTGTGGTAGTTTTAACTACCATTTCTCCTGAAATGGTAAACGATGTGTCAGAAAGTAGAAGAAGCATGCACAACCACTTGGAGGACGTCGAATAAGCCGAAGAGAAGCCTCAGGAGGATGAGAGAGTTGATACTTTGGTTTTTGAGACATCGGTTTGGATATTATAAACGAGCTGCATAAGTGGCTCAATGATCTAATTCAGTAGTTTATATTTGAAGTCTATATTTATGGAGTGTTGTCTCCAATACCTTTCATGATATAGACTTGTTGGACAAGTGTTATAACATTTTGGATATGTGTTTATTATGGAAATATGAATCATGTCTATATTTTAGGATATATTATTTATTGTATGTTGCTCAAAGAAAAAAAAATTATCTGCTGTGAATATTGCATGTCATGAACGGAGGTATGTGACATTGTGTTGTATGTCCTGACACTTCAAGCTCTGTCAAATCCCAAGCAGAGCCTGCAAGCGTCACAGTTTAGGTCCCTGAACTCTAGGACCCAGAGTTATTGACCAAATTCTAAGGCCTTGTTTGGTTATACATATAAGATGAGAAATCTGTGAATAGTAATGAAATTGTTTGAATTAAGATATTTTATGGAGTTTTGGGAAATGAGATAGGAAAAGTTAAATAAAAATATTTTATAAGGTTAAAATATTGTTAAAATATATATTCTTAATATTATTTTTGTTTTGAGATTTGAAAAAGTTGAATTGTTTTTTAAATTTTGTTTGGAAATTTGGAAAAACTATAATGATTAGATGAAAAAGTTAAAAATTTAAAAATTTAAAATTGAAAAATGTTTGTGTTTGAATGATATTTGGATGTTGAGATGAGATGAGATGAGTTATGGGGCCTAAGACTTAAGGGTATGTTTGGGTATTGAGAAGTATTGAGAAGTGTCAAGAATGTTTGTGAATAGTTATGAGTAGAGATTGAAGTGAGTTTGTGGGTCCCATTGAGAGTATTTTGAGTTGTTTGGATGTGTGAAGTATGTTGAGTTGTTGACTTTTGAGTAGTTAGTTGAAAAATGTGTGGGTCCCATAAATATTATAATGATTTTATTTTTAGTAATAAATATTATAATAATTTTATTATAGTGATTTTTTAATATTAATAAATATTGTAGTGATTTTATTTTACTTTTATATATAATAATGATAAATATTATAATAATTTTATTTTTAATTTATATATAATAGTGATAAATATTATAGTAATGTTATTTTTTATTTATATATTATAGTGATTTTATTTTTAATTTATATATAATAGTGATAAATATTATAGTATTTTATTTTTTCTTTATATATAATAGTGATTTCATTTTTTATTTATATATAATAGAGATAAATATTATAGTGATTTATTTTTTATTTATATATTATAATGATTTTATTTTTTATTTATATTTAATAGTGATAAATATTATAGCGATTTTATTTTTTATTTATATATTATAGTGATTTTATTTTATTTTATTTTTTATTTATTTATATATTATAGTGATTTTATTTTTTATTTATATATTATAGCGATTTTATTTTTTATTTATTTATTATAGTGATTTTATTTTTTATTTATATATTATAGCGATTTTATTTTTTATTTATATATTATAGTGATAAATGTTTTTTATTTATATATTATAGCGATTTTATTTTTTTATTTATATACAATAGTGATAAATATTTTTTATTTATATATTATAGTGATTTTATTTTTTATTTATATATTATAGCGATTTTATTTTTTATTTATATATAATAGTGATAAATATTTTTTATTTATATATTATAGTGATTTTATTTTTTATTTATATATTATAGTGATTTTATTTTTTATTTATATATAATAGTGATAAATATTTTTTATTTATATATTATAGTGATTTTTTTATTTATATATTATAATGATTTTTTTTATATTTAATAGTGATAAATATTATATTGATTTTATTTTTTATTTATATATAATAGTGATAAGTATTATAGAATGTTTGTGAATAGTTATGAGTAGAGATTGAAGTGGGTTTGTGGGTCCCATTGAGAGTATTTTAAGTTGTTTGACATGTGAAGTATTTTTAAAAGTATGAGAATACTTGGAAAGTGTTGAGGATACTTTAGTACCAAAACACACCCTTAAGAGTACGTTTGGGTAGTGAGAATATTTGAGAAGTGTTGAGAATATTTGTGAATAGTTATGAGTAGAGATTCGAGTGAGTTTGTGGGTCTCATTGAGAATATTTTGAGTTGTTTGGAAGTGTGAAGTATGTTGAGTTGTTGACTTTTGGATAGGTAGTTGAAAAGTGTGTGGGTCCCATAAATATTATAGTGATTTTATTTTTAGTAATAAATATTATAATGATTTTATTTTTAATTTATATATAATAGTGATAAATATTATAATGATTTTATTTATATATATATAATAGTGATAAATATTATAGTAATGTTATTTTTTATTTATATACTATAGTAATTTTATTTTTAATTTATATATAATAGTGATAAATATTATAGTGATTTTATTTTTTATTTATATTTAATAGTGATAAATATTTTTTATTTATATATTATAGTGATTTTATTTTTTTATTTATATATTATAGTGATAAATATTTTTTATTTATATATTATAGTGATTTTATTTTTTATTTATATTTAATAGTGATAAATATTATAGTGATTTTATTTTTTATTTACATATAATAGTGATAAGTATTATAGAATTTTTGTGAATAGTTATGAGTGGAGATTGAAATGAGTTTGTGGGTCCTATTGAGAGTATTTTAAGTAGTTTGGCATTTGAAGTATTTTTAAAAGTACGAGAATATTTGAACAGTGTTGAGAATACTTGGTTACCCAAACGTAACCTTAGAGTGGGAAAAAGATATACATATGAAGTGGATCTCACGACATTAAGGTGCCGTTTGGATATTGAGTTGAGATTAAATGAGTTAAAATGAAAGTTGAATAAAATATTATTAGAATATTATTTTTTAATATTATTATTATTTTACGATTTGAAAAAATTGAATTGTTTATTATATTTTTTGTGAGAATTTGAAAAAGTTATAATAATGAGATGAAATGAGATGAGATGAGTTGACATCGCTTCTTAATCCAAATGGGGCTTAATAGTTGTCCGAGCAAATTACTTGGCAACATTAAAAATTCAATAAATGATATGAAGTTGGAGTTGAAGTTGAGTTTTGAGCATTACCTGAATTAAAAAAAATATCATATATATATATATATATATATATTTATGTATGTATGTATGTATGCCACTGATTTTCTACATGTTGATGTACGTTCTTTGATTCTTTCTCATAACTAGAAAGAAATGCAATGGCTAACAATACTTTCAAAGAAATACGAAAAATCTCATTCTAAAATATGCCTGCGTCCTGATAAGGAAGCAACATTAATAAAAATGAATATCATGATTGCCTTTGGTCAGGAACCAAAAAAAAAAAAAAAAAATGGTTTCATGATCTGCTTCCGAACATTAATGTGGCAGCTTTACACACATCTTCTTGCCATTGATATTTGATTTTGCTAATCAAATTGACCTGCAATATATATGACACAGACAAATGGATTAGGGGACGTTTCCAAACAAATGGGAACTCTATGTTATTAACAGAGGAAAGGTTTGTGTTATAAGAATGGCATTGTCTTTCACATTCCGAATGCAGGAATTGGCTCACACATGCGATGGATGTTACTATCGCCATGTACGTACGTCAGATAAGTAGAAACATTCAAGGATCGATCTCTTCCGCCGCAAATGATAGAGACATATCCAACATTTTCCAAAACTCGTTCAGTTCCCAATGAAGAAAAGCATATCTTCTTGTATATCTCGCGATCTGAACAGCGGTTCATACATATATATAATATCCAACCACAAGGAAATTTTGACGCCATTCTCAATTTTCCTTCTCAGACGACGTCGTACTGACCTTGAAGTACTCAAACCTCAATACTTAGAAATTTCTACTCTCGTAGTTGAACAGTATAAAAAGCTTATAACATCTTGGGTCGATATATATATTCATTCAGAGGAGTCTAAAGCCACACTTACAAAGAGTGTTACATATTGGTTAATTAGTAATTTAATTAATCTTTGCAGGCTTCACATGCATAGTACTTAGACAAACACACACACACACACACAAGTATTTTGATAAACATTTTTTTAATAAAAACATATTTACAAACATTTTCTGTAACTCCTGATCCCAATTATTTAATTTTAGTTCTAAAAAGTTAAGAGAAAAAACAAAATGATCATGAAGTCGCAGTACTAGAATTAAGGTACTATCCAAGTAATAGCTAGCTTGGAGAGTACTGCAATATTTAATTACCTGGAACAAAGTATTGCTGGTTAAATCCACTGATCGAGTTGTGCTGCAACGTCGGAACACCACCAGAACCGGCATGTTTAATTTCTTGCTTGACTACTTTGTCTTCATAATTTAAAGGATAAGCATACGGATTAGAATCAACATTAATGCCATTCCCATGATTATCATGAATGCAATTCAACGTGTTACCAATATTATTCAATGATCCCTTGTTGTTTATCATCCCATTATTAGTCCCATTCCAACCAATCAAACCCGGCCCCACTTTGTAGCCTACAGCAGCCCATTGCCCTGTTAGTTGCATCACTTGTTCTTGGTTTTGGCTTTTGAACATCTTTAGCTCATCATAAACCTTTCTGTACTCTCCATATGGACCCAAAACAGGATCTTTCTGCCTCCAAGAAGCTTCCCACACCAAAGAATCCACCGCTGTTTTACGGTCCTCCTCCTTTAGGTTTTTCACTATCTTTGTAACATTGCTAACACCGAATATCTTGTGAACGGCTTGAAATTCCCTTGTTCTGTCTGCTGGAAAATAGGGTGCCAATATGCACACCTCTGTGCACTTCTTCCTCTGATGCTTGCATGCAGCGCATGCAGGATGCGTCCCTGCTGCTGTCCCAACAACAATACCATTCCCTTGCATCTGGAAAGAAAAAAACAAAGAGGAAATTAAGAAACTGGCCTATTTCTTTATATGATCTGTGGTCACAAACAAAAAAAAAAAAAAAAATCAAAACAGTAGTACAAACAATCACAGCTTGCCGGTATTCCTAGCAAAGAAGAAGAAGAAAAAGAACATTATAATCTGCATCTAGTAAACACCAACAGCAGCAAAATCAAAAGAAGATAAAAAAAAACAAGAAATATACAAAACCTCAATAATAAGAAGAGGTACAGCTTGCTTGGATGTTTTGTGCATGCAAAAGCAGGGAATTAATGTTTGTATAAATAATATGAAAAGATGGTGAAGGAGTAGAGGAGAAAGTCTTTATCTATAGGTGTGCATGAAAAGATGGTTATGTAAAAACAATGGGGTGTTGAAATATGGTTGAAAATGATTTAGGTGGCTCATAGGAAGAAAAAGATCAGTTCTCAATACAATATTAATATTATTAAGGTATCGGAGATTCGTGAATAAAGAAAGCTAGCTAGCTAGTTAGGATTAGCGCGCTTGGTAAAGCAGTACTTCTTTAGAGTGCCCAGAAATTGCCGAAACAGTGTCCTGATTTTGTGATTCTTGATCCAGTACGTCTATAGCTAGCGATTGGCTGGACACACGTGCTGTATGGTGATGGCTTAGTTGAAGAACATGGCCCAAGTCCGATTTATTCATGACCCATTTCTCATTTATTTTTCTTTAATTGTCCATTACATTAATGTGATTTTTTGTTGGATTAATATCCCCCGGCCCACCATCTCCTCTGTTATCTTTCTTTTTTATTTTACTTAATTATAAAAAATTAAAAAAAATTGTCCAAGGAAAACGTACGGCCAAAGGTATCTACGATCAGTCCTGCCTGCTATTTTCTGTTACTTTGTTATGTACAATAAATAGTGATTAATGAGAAAAATTATTTCTGTCGTGTTTGATTTAAAATATTATTAAGTATTTTTGGAGTACAATTGTACTCTCACCCTATCAAAAGATATAATGTAATTAAAATTTTTTATGTAAACATTAATTTTAAGTGATACAACATCTTTCAATAAGATGGAAATACCACGTGTCCATAATATAGATATAATCCCTAGGATTGATTGTTGCCATCTTGGTTGAAACTTACACCGAGTGAAGTAAGATCTTTTATCTCTTCCAACGAAAAACAATTATCACTTTAGCTAGCTTTAGGTTCTTTTTTGAAAAAGACAGCTACACTGAATACACCATTGCACTACCAAATGGAAAATTCACCCTAAATTAATGAAAATTGAAACTACTGATCACATCTCTGATCAATTTGCAAGTTCTCTCCCCAACTCATGATGCACTTAGGGTCCGTTTGTTTTCAGAGATGAGATGAGATGAGTTGAGATTAAAGTTAAAAAGTTGAATAAAATATTGTTAAAATATATTTTTTAATATTATTGTTGTTTTGAGATTTGAAAAAGTTGAATTGTTTATTTTATTTTGTATGGGGATTTAGGAAAGTTGTAATGATGAGGTGAGATGAGATGAGATGAGATAAGATGTTTTTAAAAAACAAACAAGGCCTTAATTGAGATCGAGGAAGTTCCTATAGATCAAGAAAATCTATACCGATAATAATGGATCGGGTATACTGAAAAAAGCCGATACAATTCATTCAAAAGCTTGGAATTTGAAGAAGAAAAGTGAGCTTGGTAGAGCCCCTCGCATAGTTGGGTTTGAGATATTTTTTGGTGGTCCCGACTCCCTCCTCCTATGGGAGGAACCAACACGTGAGCCAACAATAAATAAAAGATAAATCATAGTTACAGTCGTGAGTGTGTAAGTGCCGCACAATTACTTTGAAAAAAATGAATAAATACGGGATCCATATGAAAAAAATTAATTTTTTAATTATAGATCACACTATTTTTCTCAAAACGACTGCATAATATTTACACACTTCACAATTATATATAGCATTATTCTAAATAAAAGGGGGGAGGGAGGCCAATTACCAGAATTATATTTTTAAAATCAATTGAACTAATTGTGTTTTAATTTAACATTCATGTTTATTTTATGATATTAATGAATATTCTATTTGCGCATGCGTTTATTCATAAATAATATATATATATATAAATATTTTAAATGATATATATTATATTGTGTGTTTATGTTAATTATTAGAATATGATTTAAGTGCACTTAGTAAAAATAGTGTATAGAAAATATAAATCATAAATTTTGCATTTCATCTATTAATATTAAGGCTATATATGTTGGATTTGTGGAGCTTGATTTTATTTGTGGAGCCTAATTTGATGACCCGATTCGACGAGATTGTCATTATGATTTTTTGACAGATTTTCAAGGAGGCTTGGATGGGTCCGGGGAGCAACGCCCTTGAAAAAAAAAAATTTGCACTATTTGCAATAAAAAAAGTTCAGACAAAAAGTTCACTTGACACTCGCTCGACAGGTTATTCAAGCGAAACTCAAATAGAGAGTTTGCTCGAACGAATAACTCAGAAAAGTAAAAATTAGAGTTTCCGTCGTGTGACACTATAAATATGTACTTAATGAACAATTTAGTACGTTCTGAGTGTTCTGAATAGTGAGATTTCGCCTCAAAATATATTATGTGATTTGCCCATGTTAATTTTGTGTCGTGTGATTGATTTGCTTGTATTTGCTTTCACTTGTTTGTCATCATTGTTGTTTTTACAACAATATATAGCATCTTTATAAAATTATACGTGTTGCTCAAAACACAATAGATCATCATAGTTTTTTCACTCCTATAAAGTAAAAGATAGAAAACAGAAGTTAGGAAAAAGAAAGTGTTAAGTTAGGGCTGGAAGGGGAGAACGAGAGAAGCTGGTGTCACCTCGAATATCCCTTTTTGTAGAGAACTTTGGAAGCATTTGATTTGGAGAGGCGTTTATAAAGCAAAAATTACAGTAGAGGAAGAGTGTTTCCATCTTATCTAGAAAAATTCTCTTTAAAAATCATTGCAATGCTAATGGTCATAATATAAATAAGGAAAATGCTATAGGTGAGAAGACTTATGTGCGGTTTCTTACGCACTGATGCACTCTGTTTTTTGTTTTTTCAAATAAAAGAGGCCAAGCGCCCATATCCACAAGATAACCTTCAATCAGTGTATTTTTTCCTTTTCACTTTGTATAATACTAGATATTGTTAGCATTATTTAAATTAATGGACATATATAGATTATGAATTTTGCATTGTATAATTGTCTAATATGAGGTTCGGATAATGTTTGTAAGGCCGAATAAGTGTGATCAATAAAGTGATATAACCGGACCATTAACACATCTCTAGAAGCCCATCATGATTTTGGTCAGGTCATGAGCATAAAGTGTTACGGGCCTAATTCATGTGCAGAGACCCATTAAAGACCCGTGTAATTTCATTGTTTTATGATGGGCAAAATTAGAATTCGGGATATTATATATAGGTTATGGTCCCCATTCTAGATTCATCTTTTCTCTACTCTACACATGTATCTCATTGTTGTGAGTTTTACCAAAGAATGAATCTTGGACGTGGAAGATCATATTGTTGCACTCTTCTATTCAATGGCTACAAATATGCTCTCTTTGTTAGATTTCTACATGGATTTGACAAGAAATCTTGGTATTTTTAGATTTTGTATAAGATCCAACAAATATAGTTTTAACCTGTACAAAACTTGCATACTTTCTTTGAAAAAAAATAGAGACTATCATTAAAAAATATTTATGTTTTCATGTGGCTTTTATCCACTTTTTTCAAATTGAATATGAAAAAATAAATACAAAGCAAAATCATAATTATCGCACATCCATTTTGTAATGAATAAAAAAAAAAAAAGAGAAATGGAGTTAGCTATTGGAATTTTCAATTGACGGTGGATTTCTCAGAAGATGTTGAACCTATTATGGCTCTTGTTTGGATTCTTTGCTTGCTCCGAATTTCTATCAAGAATCATACCTGCACAACATTACAGCACCGATGGCTTCTCTCCTCCGGAGAGACAATGCGACTAAATGTGCGACACACATAGACGGGGCAAGAATCTATGTTTTGATGGATGTATCTTAGAAACCAGTGTATCATGTATGGATTGGAACGCCTCGACAACCTTCCAGTGTACGCCAGGAAATTGTCTATGGAACGCTCCATGCTTTTTGTTCCAAGTGTAATGCTCAAGGACATAATATTGACACATGTAAGATGTTGGCAAAGGATAAAGGGAAAAAGAAAGAACCAGATCAAGTGTGAAGGCCACAAAAGTTAAAGGAACCAAAGTTGTTGGTGGTCTTGGACATAGGGAAAATCTCGAACTCAATGGTATCAAATGAGGTAGCAGTGGCGCTAATGAATGGTGGTCAGGGGACTGGGTCCTCTATATCGGTTGACCCAGTGGGTGCCATTTTGGCTGTCACAGACATTCCTCTTGAGGTTAGTAATAATCTTAAGGAAACTTCTTTAGAGGTTAGTGAGAAATTGGGTGACCATTGCGGGGACAGAGTGTTGGTTGGAGATGTTGAATTGTTGATAAAGGATAACTCTGATGCGGTGAAATTGAAGGTTGGTTCGGAGCATGCGGAAAATGTGTTATCTGCTTCAATTGACCTAATGGGCGCTGTTTTGACCATCATGAACAATTCAATAGAGGTTAGTGCTAATGTTGCTTTTACGGAGAAACCCCTTGAAGCTAGTGATAGTACTGGAATTTTTGGCGGGGATGGTATGTTGGTTCTTGGAGAGGATAATGGTCCTTATAAGGATGGTGTTGTATTGGAGGATCTAGATGCTAACTTTGAGGAGTTGGCTAAGGAGCATTCTACTTTGAGGATGGAAAAGTCTTTGGTCAGGCATGAGATGGGGAGATTAGGGTTAGTTTTGGATTCAGAGGGCGTGGGTGTCTTACCTCATATAGCTAAAGAACAAGATGGAGTGTCGAATACTAAAATTTTGAAACCGAAAGTGTGAACTACTATGAAATTACGCAGCTCCACAAAGGCTCCTAGCAGGCCTAAAAGACTTGATATATGTTAGAGAATCTTATGTATTGGAATTGTCAAGGTCTCGGTTCCTCGAAGGCACAGATACGTGCTATGCTGAAATTACAAAAACTAAAATTATTAATTGTTGCAGAGCCTTTTCGTCAGGATAGTAAGCTTGTTCGTTGGCAAGGTATTTTAAAGTTTGATGCCTCGTATTCTAATGGGGGTTTTGGAGGTAAGTTGTGGGTTTTCTGGCATGATGATGTCCAAGTTAATACTATTTAGGAGTCAAATTAGCGTGTTACATTTATGATTAATTCTATGTTGATTGTTTCTACTATCTATGCAAAATGTACATATATGGAGAGAAGGCATCTTTGGGATGATCTTCTTCCATTTGGAGTTTTACAGATGCCATGGATGATTATTGGCGATTTTAACACTATTCGCCATGATGGGGAAAGAAGTGGAGGGTGTCCGAGATTGCCAAGGGCAATGGAAGATTTTTCCTCCTTTATCCAAAATGGTGGTCTGATTGAAGTGCCTTTTTCTGGAAATAAGTTGTCTTGGTGTAATGAGCATGGTGGATTGGCTCAGAGCTGGGCTTAGTTGGACAGGGCTTTGTGCGACACACGGCTGTTAGATATTTTTCTAATGGTGTCAATGAAGTATCTATCTCGAAAATCGTTGGATCATGCACCTATGTCTCTTCGATTGGTGAACTCAAATATGAGGTATGGCCCAAGTATTTTTAGATTCCAGCAGATGTGAACTTTGCATGAAGGTTTCTGGGAGTTTGTTTCTAATATAAGGAATGAGGAGGTGGGAGGAGCTGGTTTGTGGAAGCTAGCAGCTAAGATGAAAAAAGTAAAAAGTGCTCTTAAAAACTGGAACCGTGAGGTATTCGGTTGGACTACATTGCATTTAAAATGCCTAGAGGAGAAAATTGAACAAGGGGAGGCACAACTGCAAGAGAATTACTCCCACGAAGTAGAAACGAAGATGCTTACTACACAAGCGGAATTAAATTCTTGGCTGGAAATAGAGGAAGTCCGAATTGCACATAAAATTAAAAATACATGGATAGAGTATGGGGAGGTTAATGCTTCTTTTTTTGTAGCTTTACAGACTAAGAAGAAGAGCATAATTACATCCATGCAATTTTCGGATGGAAGAATGTTGTCTACGCCGGAAGATATTCATAATGAAGCGGTTTTACACTTTTCTTATTTTTTGAGTCGCAGGTCGACAGCCTTGGTGATTAATTTATTTGATGTTATTCAGGAAGAGGTGAGGGCAACTGAAAATTTAAATATTTTTCGGAGCCCAACGGAGCAGGAAATTAAAGATGCATTGTTTGATATTCCAATTAATAGTAGTCCAGGACCAAATGGTTTTAATTCTAGTTTTTTTCGACATTGTTGAGATTTCATTAAGATAGACTTGGTCAAGGCCGTTCGAGATTTCTTTGCAGGTACCTTGCTACTGAGATACTATGCCGCTTCTTTCATTGTTTTGATTCCGAAAGTGCCGAATCCATGCTCATTTGACAAATTTAGGCCAATTAGCTTATACTCGGTTGTTTATAAAATATGTTCAAAGTTAATTGTGACTACATTAACTGCTGTTTTGAGTCGGCTGATTTCTGAAGAGCAAGGAGCATTTTTACCAGTGAGAAGTATTTTTGAGAATATAAGCCTTACGCATGAGTTGGTTCAAGACATAAATAAACCAATTAGGGGGCGGGGGTAATATCATGATGAAAATTGATATGGCCAAGGCTTATGATACGATTGATTGGGAATTTTTGTTACAAGTTTTGAAAGCCTTTGGTTTTTCTTTGGAGGTATGCAACCTGATCTCCAATTTTGTATCTTTGTCTTGGTTCTCTGTGGTTATGAACTACACTTCTAAAGGTTTTTTTAGGGGTAGAAGTGGTCTCCGTCAGGGGGATCCTTTATCCTCTTATTTATTTATTTTGGTGAAAGAGGTCTTTTCACAGCTTCTGCATAATAAATTACAGTCTAGGCTTATTGGTTACTATTTGTAGCCTCGTAATGGTCCGTTAATCTCTCATTTGCTTTATGTAGATGATATGGTGATTTTCTCTAATGGTAGGAAGAAAGATGTGGAGAGCATTTTAGAAGTTTTGGAGCTCTATGCCCAGTGGTTTGGTCAAGTGGTCAATGCTTCCAAGTCATCTATTTTCTTCTCAAGCCGAATATCAAAATCAAGACGCCAAGAGTTGTTTAGAGTGTCTGGCTTCTCGATGGGGCACTTTCCAATGAGGTACTTGGGGGTTCCTATCTTCTCAAGTAGGTTGAAGTCGTGTTATTTTGATGATTTGCTACTTAAAATTTCTAAAACGATTGAAGGTTGGAAGATGAGGTATCTTTCTTCTGGTGCCCGATTACTTTTGCTTAAGCATGTTCTTTCAAGCTTGCCGGTGCAATTATTATCTGTATTACCAGTGCCCAAGTAGATTTTTGGTAATATTAACAGGTTATTTACCACTTTTTCTGGGGTTCGTCAGAAGGAAGGCCTAAGAGGAAATGGGTAAGCTGGGAGTCAGTTTGCAAGCCCTTGGATGAAGGAGGCATGGGGCTAAGAAATATTGTAGATGTTTATAACTCCCTTCAATTCAAATTTGCCTTGAAGTACCTCTAAGAGAATACTTTATAGTCTCGTTTCTTTAAAGCCAAGTATGTGAAGAATCAACACATCTCTCTTGTTGATCCTTCTAAAGGCTCTAGATTTTGAAAGATGCTTATTAAGTCTATTCCTCTTGTTGAGAAATCTGTTTGGCGTGTGAAAGAATGAAACTTATCCTTTTGGCATGATAAGTGGATGGACTTAGGTCCTATATGTCTAGCTGTACGAATTTCAGATTCTCCTCTTTTAAAAATATAGGACTGTATGATTGAGCTTAGTTGGGATGTGGATTTGATTGTTTAGCTAGTGGGTCAGGAGGTTGCTGATGATATTTTATCTCATGTTGGTGGTACTAAACCGGGGACAGATATGTTAATATGGATTGGTAGTAGGGATGTAAGATTTTCAATAGTAAGTGCTTGGGATTGGATTCGTTTTTTGGTTTCGAAGCATCATTGATGGACTGGATTTGGCACTCAACTTTGCCAAAGAAATTTTTAGTTGTTCTATGGAAGGCTATGACCAATAGCCTGAGTGTGGATAAGCGGATTAGGCGTATTGGAATCCCGATTGCCTCTAAATGTGAATGTTGTCCTCAGGGCTGTTTTGAATACCTGAATCATGTTCTATACAGTGGTAAGGTTGTTGCTAGACTTTGGCAAATGTGCTCTAGTTTCTTGGGTGTTCCCTATGTGGCTAATCGGTCTTGGTTGGCTATCGTTGAAGCTTGGTTTCGAAGAACAAAGAAGTCTTCAAAGGTTGGTAATTTGATTGATGTGGTTCCATGTATTTTAATATGGAATCTATGGATGTGGAGGTGTTCAACACGTATGGACGGACACAAGGATTGTTTTAATGTTTTGTGGAGAAATGTTAAATACTGGCTCCATTGGGTTGGTTTGAGGCTTAAGTAGTTAGGAAATCTTCATCAAGCAATTTTAGAGAATTTAAATTTGCCGGCTGTAACTCATTCGAAAAGAAAGTTTATTGCAATATCTTGGGAGAAGCTGGAGCTGGGTTGGTTCAAATTAAATACAGATGGTAGTAGCTTGGAGAATCCAGCAGAGTCGAGTGCTGGGGGCTGCATCGAAATCATGAGGGAAATCTGGTTTTTGCCTATTCTATATATATTGGCTTTGGTTCAAATAATAAAGCTAAGTTGTTGGAGGTTCTATTTGGAATGCGCAGATGTAAGGCCATGGGCATGGTGAATATTATTGTTGAATTGACTTGTCTTTAGTTGTGAATTGGCTGGAGAAAGGCAGATGTCAGGTTTGGTACCTGAAGGATTTTTGGGAAGAGATAATCTTGCTCATCCGAGGTCTTAATAGTCGGTTTAGACACGTGTTTAGAGAGGGAAATAAAGTTGCGAACTTGCTTGCTAAAGGTGGTAGTACTGAGACTACACAGGAGTATACGTCGACTAACATCCCTAGGGAGCTCAAAAGGATTTTAAGCTTGCATAAATGTGGTTTGCCGTGCTTAAGAAAGAGGTACGTTGTGGTCATCTGGGTTGGAGGCCATTACGTAAAAGGCAGGATTCCATTTGGAGGGGTTAGAGTCATCGTTTACGTTTAAGTTGTTTTTTACATTTACGTTGGTGCTGACAGAGTTTTCTTTTGGGCTTGACATTGTATAGATCTCATTAATAAGTGTCCCAGTTGTTTTATGTTGGGTTTTGGTTGTCAAAGTTTTGGTCATTGCCTCATGGGATGGGCATATATGTAAATCATGTAGGTCATGGATGTTACCACGATTTTCCTCCACCATAAGTGAGATTGTTTCTTTAAATAAAAGTGGGCCGATGTCACTCTTGGACATGTGACCTCGTCTCTTTTTTTTTTTTCTAAAAAAAAATCGTGCATTTCCTTTGAAAAAAATGAGTAATCTGAGGCCAACATGACAAAAATAATTTTTTAAAAGTATACTCCACTTATTTTTAAAATGAGTGCACGAAATTTGCACATACTAAAACTGTATCTAGTATTACTAAAAAAAATTGTATAACCTGAAAATTTGAAAAATAAATAATAAATTCTAGAAAAATGCTTGGGCGCCCTCCATATGAGCCCCTAATGTATTTTTTTTTTTACTTTTATTTTTAAATATTTAAAAGATTTACTACTAATGAATTTGTGTGCGTGTGTATTTTTTTAATATAAAAAATGAAAACAAATAAAAAAAAATTAGACTACACTAAAAACACATTTGAAAGACATATTTAGAGGCATCTAGCATCACCCTAAATTAAGTAGGTTACAAATCGGACAGATCCGAGTTGTTAAACAAAAAATGGGTTGCAAATCAATCGTAGAGTGCCACGTCAGTTCGTCAAAAGCAGCATGTAAAAGTTTTCGTACCTATAGTAGTTCTCTATAAAGAAAGCATTTTCTATTATTAAAAATGATAGTTGCGTAAATATCACATAAATATTTTTAAAAAATAAATAAATATAATATTTATATAAAAATAATAATTAATTTTTTAATAATAAACTCTACTCTTTTTCAAAATAACTACATAATATTTACTCTAGGGCTGTGCATAATGGGCCTTTAGCCCGATCCGTCCGAAGGATCCGACATTTCCAACCCGTGAAAGGCGGGTTCATCGGGTCAAAAGCAGAAGACGGGTTTTAGGAATCGTAAACCGTCGAACCCGTCGAATCCGAAACTCTGAAATCTGAAGTTAATCTCTTCTTCCCTCCACTGCAGAACCCTAGTCACTATCGCCATTCTCCGTCGCCGTTCGCCGTCACTGGTCGCAGAGGTCATTGCTGAGGTGCGTTCTCTCTCTCTCTCTCTCTCTCTCTCTCTCTCTCTCTCTTGCGAACAACCCACTATGCCATTTGGCTTTCGTTTTCCATTGATTTTGTCTTCGATTCCTCCCTTTTGTCTTCGATTTTGGTTTGGAGTTCTGTAGTCGATCCACTGATTTTGTTTTGTTTTGTTTTGTTTTTCAATTTGGGTATATTTTAGATTTTGTTGTGATTAAAAATTGTATGAGTTATAGCATTTAGAAATTGAAATTGTCTGATGATAATGATCACTGTGGTAGTGGTTCATGAGCGCTGATAGATTAGGATGTGGGTTATGATATAGGGATTAAAATGGATAGATAGAGATAGTCGGATCCATCCAACCCAAGTTTTGTCCATATCAGAGAGAAAGGATGTGGGTTATGATATTTTCATGGTTATTTTCACTGCCACAGAGAAAGTTTGGCATCATAGTCCTTGGTCATTTGATAAGAATTTGGTACTCTTATGATTTACCATTTCACTGCATGTCGAGCACAATAGGTCGATCGTTTCATTGGCCAATCAATTAGTGAAGTGGAATCTATATATAGATATGTATCACAAGATGATATCGGATTAATGTTCCATTTGGGTGAGTTTTAAATATGAAAAGTTTCCAAATATCTGTTATGGATGTGGTTGTCTAGGACATAATGAAAAAGATTGTTATGGATTGTGGATGTGGTCGTTTTAAAGTGCAATCCGTCTGTCCTAATGAAAAAAAATAAAAAATTTGTCTAAGTTAGAACCAAGACCATTTCAAACATTATCTCCAAAAAACCTTGAGTATATAATTTTAAGCCAATAAAATGGTTTAAGCACCAAAAAGGGTGTCCGAATCACCATAATTTTCTCAGAAGATTTCTTGCTATAGAGGAATCTGCTACCTTTTTTATCTCCATCTGTCCTAATGTGCATGAACTTCCTTCTCACTTCCTACTCTTAATTGCTTTATCTGTACACCATTGTACAGATTACTTGTTTTGTTGAATCTATTATATATAGTACTTTTTTTTTTCTAATTTAATGAGACTCCATCTTTCAAGACTTACCTCTGTGGTCCATATTCTAATGGTACATTTGCACCATCAAAATGCCATAATGAGCAATATGTTATTGTCCATTCTCGTTCAGAGAATGCCATAATGAGCTGAAAATAAGTTTTTTTTTTCTCTTATTAATGTTATCCGAGAATGTAGCCTTTGAGCATGAAGATTTGAAATTGGAAGTTGTCTTTATTGTAAATCTGAAGATTCTGAACCACTTTTCTGATTGGATTCTTTTTTGATATTTTCATCATGAGTTCTTTTCCATGGGAATTGGATGTTGATGCATGTTTTTGCTGGTTTATCTTCTGTTTTTCCTTTCGAAGCACCCTTTTTTGGCTGGTGCACTGATCTGCATTGGCCGGTAGCTAGTGTTTCATTGACTGAAGTAGTCACTTTTAAAGCTAAATGTAACACCCCAATCCCAGATTGGGAACAGGAATAACCCACATCAAATGACTGAAGTAGTCATTACTCTAATTGTTCTCTTGTTGTGTGTGAATCTGAGCATCACCCCCAAAAAATGATACATTTGTTTTGCATGACCAGTACTTAGGTACTTAATTTAGCTGGATTTTCAAAACATTATGATCATGAGCAGAAGGAAATAAAGTTGTTATATACATTGTGCAAAATATTAAGTTGTAATGTTATAACCAATGCTATATATATTATATTAAGTTGTGTAAAATAGAGTAATTTTCAGTTCATATCTTAATATCTTGATTTTTATATGTTATATTATATGTCAGCTCTTATATGGATTGCTTCGAAAGTGACACTCGTACAAATTTAAGAGATAATGAGACTGATACTCCTTTGGAAAACCGATCACAAATGGCTTCAAATATTAACTTGTCTAGTGACACAAGTCTCCCAGTCCCTCCTCGTAAAAGGAGGGCAAATAAGGACCCATCAGCAGTGTGGGATCATTTCACTAAAATAGATGGATGCCCTTTAAATGACCCAAAAGCGAAGTGTAATTATTGTCACAAGATTTACTCTTGTCATCCCAAAAGACATGGTACATCAAGTATGCTACAGCATCTTGGTACTTGTAAGCAACATCCTCATAGAATTAGACTTACGGATCAACAGACTATGAGTCGTGAGGGGGCTCTTGAGGGAATTGGAGATAGTGATGTCAATAACTCGGCAAATGCACATAAGTTTGATTCAGAAATTGTACGAATGGCAATTGCTGAAATGATAATTTGTGATGAGCTTCCATTTAGGATAGTAGAAGCCCAGAGATTTAGGAAAGTATGTAGATCACTTAAACCGAGGTTCCAAGTGCCATCTCAAACTACTGCGGCGAGAGACTGTATTAAACTATTTAAAATGGAGAAGGAGAAGTTAAGGAAAATATTTAAGACGGTTGGGCGGGTTAGTTTAACCACTGACACATGGATGTCGATTCAAAACTTAAATTATATGTGTCTTACTGCACATTTTATCGAATGTGAATGGAAACTACACAAAATAATTCTAAACTTTTGCATGATCCCTAATCACAAAGGAGAAACTATTGGAAAGTATGTAGATTCATGTCTACAAGATTGGGGTATTGATAACATCTTTACTGTTACAGTTGACAATGCTTCCTCAAACGATGTTGCCATTGAGTACTTGAGGAAGTTCGTAGGAGGTCATTTGTTGGAAGGGAAATATATTCACATTAGGTGTTGTGCCCATATTATGAACCTCATTGTGAATGATGGGCTCAAAGATTGTGATGATTCAATTACAAGGGTGCGTAATGCGGTTAGGTATGTTAGATCATCTCCCGCAAGAATGGATAAATTCAAAAAGTGTATAGAGAATGAGAAAATTGCTTGTATGAAATTGGTATGCCTTGATGTTTCCACAAAATGGAATTCGACTTATCTAATGCTAGAAGTTGCAGAAGCATTTAAAAAACCATTTCTGCGATTGGAGAAGGATGATGATTCTTTTTTTCGTTATTGTCGTAATGTGAACTTGAGCCCTCCAAACTCTAGTGATTGGGAGAGAGTTAGAGTATTGATAAAGTTTTTGAAGATTTTTTATGATACTACTGTGAGACTTTCTGGCTCTTTGTATGTCACATCTAATGCATATTTCCAAGAGCTTTGTGGCATCCAATCACATTTGTCAAAAATGTGTCAAAGTAATGATGCAGTGTTGAAATGTATGGCAGCGAATATGAAGATTAAGTATGATAAATATTGGGGATCAATCGAGAAGACTAACTTGATGATATTTATTGCTGTTGTTCTTGATCCAAGATGCAAATTTAATCTTTTTCATTTTTGGTTCAAAAAAATATATATGGTGGTAATTTAGTCGAAGAAATGATGACAAAAATGAAACAATTGATGATTGATATTTATGGAGAATATAGTGTTGTGTATGGGGGAGTTCAAGTGGAGTTCCCTATTCTGAGCCTCCTTCCTCAGTTGATCCTAGTATGATTGATTCTGATTCTCAACAGAGTTTTTGGGTTGAGTATGAGCAAGAAATAATTGAATCTAATTTGATGAACAAATCAGAGATTGATCAGTACTTGGAATATGGTTGTGAGACACGAGCTCCAAATTTTGATATTTTAGATTGGTGGAAGATCAATGAAGTAAAATATCCTATTTTGGCAAGAGTTGCACGGGATGTGATGGCCATTCCCGTTTCTACTGTTTCTTCTGAATCAGCTTTCAGTACAGGGGGTCGGGTGCTTGACCCATTTCGTAGTTCACTATCTCCAAGAACAGTCGAGGCACTCGTTTGTACACAAAATTGGTTGAGGGATCCAATACCCATTGATCTTCGTGCCTCCTTGGATAATATTGAAAGCTTTGAGGCGGAATTGGGTAATAAACTTATTTCTTATTTACATATTTATTAAACTTTTTCATTATGTTTATTTTTATATCATTTAATAATTATCATGTGTTTTTTTAGAGTTTGATCCAAAATCAAGTTTTACTTACGTTGAAGAGGAGTAACTCAAGGCTTATGGTTTACATGATGGTATGTTTTTCATTTTCACTCTTTTGTTAGAGAAACTAAACCACTTTGTGTTGACTTGGATTATTTGATGTGCTATTATTGATTTGGTGTTAGACTTTTTCATAATGACAGATATAGAGGAAGAGATGGGAAGCTGCTGTTATTTGATTGTTGGATGCTCTTCAATCTTTTATCCGTTAATGTTCATATTTTTGTAATTTAGATAGTTTTTGTAATAGATGGCTTATGTACATTTTTTTTATTAGTTCTAATTTAGATAGTTTTTGTAATAGATGGCTTTGTAATAGATGGCTCCTTCTTTTTATTAGTTCTAGTTCTTTTGGTTTATTTTTTGGAAGAATTAATATTCTTCTTCTTTTGGTTTTCTTTTTTGTTTTCATTGGTTTATGTCAATATTTTTTTTGATGTCTTTTGAAATTTTAGTGAACCAGTTTTGCATGCTATATTCATTTCATTAAGCTGTAACTTAACACAGGTGACTAACATTGATACTTAAAATTTAAAAAAAAAAAAAAAAAACCGAAGACCCGACCCGACCCGGTACTGTGCGGGTCGGGTCGGACCGGGTTGGCGCGCAAACGGTACCGGGTCGGGTCGGACCGGGCGCAGACCCGGTTAGAGTGCATCGGGTTGCAGCCCTAATTTACGCACTCCACGACTATATATAACATTACTCTTTTATTAATTGTTCTTATAATTTATGTTGGCAAGTTTTCTTCATTTTTTTAATACAATGGTGCTGATTTAATTTGGGTGTCAAAATGAGGATATGGAGCATTTGTATAATTTATGCTTTTATTTCTAACTTGGTTTGATATAATTATGCTTTACCCAATAAAAACATATCACAAAAAGTTTTTATACAAGAAATTTCTCATTCTTATCCAAACATATAAAAAAATTCAATTAAAACATATCTCATTTTTCTTTTTCAAGAATTCTCTAAATTTTTTAATAATTCTATATATGAACCAAACATGGTCGTTTTTAAGTGAAACTAAAAAGTCATCTCCCATGATAGACGATAAATTATCACCATGATAGAGGTGTGTGTGTATGTATATATATATATATTTATACAGCTCCCTAATATCTTTCATTAAAAATTATTATATTATAGAATGTACGCAGCTTAAGATAATCTAGCCTTCCATAAAAATAATGAAAAAGCTTGGCAAGATATATTATAATGACACAGATAATTTGAATAAAAATTTGATCTAGTAATGCAAAAAACATAACGACCTATATTTTAAATGTTTTTATTATTGTTGTACTCACAATATATATTGACTGTACTCTCAAACTAAAATGTGGTTTTTTTTTCCTTATAAAATATGTCTTACTATTTCTAATAAATTTTTCTACCTAATAAAGATTTAGTCCAAAAAAAGTATTTATGTTGTATTAATAGTGATTAATTAATTAAGTACTGATGATCTTCAGTGCATGATTATTCTCATTCATATATGTGTGTGTACACTATTAACGTCGTGTTTTGCACACCTTTGGGCCAAGTTCCGACAACTCAGGTATTCAGTAACAGGCCAGCAAAAGATGGAGAGAAATGCAACTTAAAGAGGACGGCCTAAGGGCCAGGTAACCTCCGATACCAAAGCTATTAAATATTCGTGGAGGTTTGTAAATAAGTAAAAGAGTCTAGGAATCAGAGAGTTTTTTGGTACCTGGAGCTAGCTATTTATATCGTGGTTTGGGGGAGGGTGCAAATAGTTTTTTTCTCCACAAAGTCCTTGCTTTCTTCTCTATATTTATTGTCAGACATTTTTTAATGCTGTGTGGTTCTGCGTCGGCTCCATAAATATAGCGTGTAACTTAGCAACAATGCTATTAATGTGGCATGGTTCCCTGACCCTACGCCTGGGATATACGAGCCATCGATGATCTGACGCAGACGAATCGAGGGCCCTCTGCCTTTCCAACTGCGCTTTGTGTAGGCCCCTGGGTTCTATAAGCAGCCACTGAATGTCAGGCTGACTTGTCTTGTCAACTATCTGGCACTCCTTCTTGGTAGACGTTGTCCCCTACGCAGATATGGAAGCCCCCGGCCCGGGTACAAGGCCGAAGCCCAGTGGGCCTTAAGCAGTGGGGAAAATTCCCTTATAGTTATCCTGCCAATTCCTCTCAGATGGGTTCGAGGGGAATTCTTTCTTTATGTTTTAATCCTTTGCTCTTCAAAAACCTCCCAACCCTCTTTGCCATGTGCCAAGCGACCGTCCGTATTACACCCACGTGGCAATAGCCCGTCAGTTATATTTTTGCATTGAATGGTGCCCCTTCGGTTTCTGCACCATAACTTCGTGTTAAGCAACCATTAATTCCGCACATCGTATCTGTAGATATACCCTGCAACGGTTGTGATAATTGAGGGATTCTTGTACTTGGATTTTGGTACTTGAGAGAGAGACATGGCGATATGCGGAGTTATGGCGCCTCGGGAGGTCAAGCTTCAACCCCACCTATATAAGGACCCTCCTTCACATTGAGAAACCCATTATACTTACTTTGTCTTGCTCCTTGAGTACATCATTCCTAAGTCTTCCTTCGCTTTTATTTTGAAGTTCCTTTGCATTTCCTACCATCTTTTATGGCTCCAAAGAAGTCTTCGTGTTCTGCTGGGCGAGTGGGGTTCTCTGGCAGTGCTCAGGACGCCACTGACTGTGGCAGTTGCACCCTAGATGATTTCTCAGGGTTTTCATGGCGATCGGTGGTGACCTCCACCAAACTGGAGGAGTTGAGGGTGACTTATAAGGATCCCTTCGAAGGTGGAGCTCGTGGTACCTTCCCCCAAAGACGAAGCGGTGGATTTTGAGGGTTATGGTACAAAGGTGTCGGTGTACCCCGCCATGTTCTCTTGCGGCCTTAGGTTGCCATTTTGCCGACCAGTGCGAAAAGTGCTGGGCTTCTTCGAGTTGGCACCTGCTCAGCTTCCTCCTTTGGCATGGAGGATTTTAGTCTTGTGCTATATCATCTGGCGTCGTGCTTTGGAGGAGGCCGGGTCAGATTTTCTAGATCTAACGGCCCGTGGGTTCTTCATTACTCATAATGTTGTGTGGAAGGGTCGGCACATCTATAGTTTTTAGCTGATTCAAGAATTGGTTCGGGTGGAAGTGAGACACACTGTCGCGAATGGATATACCCGGCCTGGCAGACCTTTAAACTCTTGTTTTATGTTTGTGCCAACTGGGGCACCATAGATGGCAACTCGATTAGCCGCCCTAAACCAACTTTGGAGGAGAAGTTGAGGCTCGGAATCTTTCGAGCCTAGGTTAAGGCACATCCGGGTGACAGGCTCTGTTGGTGGAGGGCAGCCTTCGTCGGTACCTAGCTCCCCCGGCCAACCTTCATTCTAATGTGGGCATTCCAATGAACACAGCAGCACCGTTTTTCTGTAGCCGTTCCCCTAGTCCGCCGATTGAGGGAAAGGGAAAGAAGCCCCAGAGGATCTCACCAGCCCCTGTCGACTCCAACAATGTTCCCATCCCTCCCGAGGGGTCGTCCATTTTGGTGCTTACTATCTCGGCACCCCCGAGAGTGCCGAAAAAGGTGGTGTGAATAGCAAGCCCTTCCACGTGTCGCATTGCCAACACAAGGAGCCGCTGTTGATGTAACTTGTGTGGTTGAAGTCACACCCCCCCCCCCGGGGGTGGCATCGAGACGGCAGAGACTGACGTTCACTTGACGTGGACGAGGGTGAGGAAGCCATTGAAGAAGTTTCGACAAATCTTTAGACGACAGCTTTGGCCGATCATGCTGACTGACTCCACAAGATGGAGGGTAGACTCCAGAGGCTATTCGCCGAAGTAAAACTTTATTTGCAAATTCTTTACCTTGTGTTTTCTTTCTCTGTTTTGACTTTGCTTCCTGTGGTAGGGATTGGAGCATTTGGCAGCCTCCATTGTTGACAGTTAGGCAGTATTAAGGATCTAAAGCTGGGGCCTTCGTTCGCTGGTTCAGTTGGCCTTGGACTGTGTGGCCATAGAGTGGAAGCATAAAAAGGTGTCTGAGGAAGCCCTAGTCGACTTGAGAAAATCCCAGGGGGAAGTCGGTGAGCTCTACATTAAGGCCTCGCTCGCTTGCAAGGCAAGGGATACACCGCAACATTCCCTTGAAAAATGCCTGTCGGAGCTTGAGTGGCTACAAGCCGATATTCGGGAGTTGCATCAACAGTGGGACACAGAAAACAGGTCGATCAAATGGCTTGGGACTCAATTTCAAAATTTAAACGAGTAGGGATGACGAGGAGGAAAACCCTGAAGGAGGAAAGGCAGCAAAGGAAAGATGCGGAGTCTGCCTTGGAAGTGAACAAGTTGGTCCTTAAGGGCTGCAAAGTTACCCTCCGAGGTCTGGGGGATGAGCTATCTCATATCTGTGGCGTCCGTAATGATGAGTGAAAATTCGGCTACACAGAAGGCTTGGAGCAGATGAAGAGTCACTTCTTCAAAACCCCTAGTGTGACCTCAAGGTTATGAACGTAGGGGATTTCTCCCTGCACGAGGAGTCTCTGCGACAACGTGACATCCTTGGGAAGAATATGATTCCAAGTGGCCTTGTTGATGGCCCTACGGGGAATGACCCTGCCTACTGAAGGTGGGTTTCCCAGGCAAACCCCTTCGCCACTCCTCCACTGTTGGTGTCCCGAACCCTTTGTTCTCGCTCCTGCCCTTTTGCTTATTGTGCCTCACTTAATCTCGCCCTTTTGCTTACGGGGCTTGACTTTGAAGCCATTCTCCATAGCCAGCGGGCGATCTCAAGCGTCTCCTTGGCGACGCCGACTCAATTAGTTGCCTCATTACATCCCTATTGATGTTTCAAGGTAACCTTGGGCGTTATTGACAAGTTGTAGTGGTGGAGGTTTCTGCTTCTGCTCGCATGGAAGTATAATTTGATCGAGATTGGTTGCAGTGGTGAATGGCCTTCGTCTAATAAGTGGTTCTCAATGTAGAAATCAACTCCGAGATGTTCCAATTCTTGGCGGTATCTTCGTCGTTGTTGCAGATTTTAAGCTCATCCTATTTCAGATGGGTCTGAGAACAGTGCAGTCTTCTGGTCCTTTTAAATTATCCCTGGTTGTTTTACGATCTAGGTCTACGATAGGGCAACTTGTTTTTTTTTTTAAGATTCAGGGCCTTAAGTTATGACTAGTTCCTTGTAGCTCTGCGGCTTTATGTTGTAACTTGTTCCTTGTAGCTCTACGACCTTATGATGTAACTTGTTCCTTGTAGCTCGCAATGATTAATAAAATTATCTTTTGTTGATTATATCCGGCCATTTGTTTTCCACATTCTTTCCACTCTGTTTCTTTTCTTCCTGCTTTTTTTTTCCCTTTTGTTTTCAAGGGCTTGCTTGGGTAGAGCTCGGTCACGAGAGTTCGCCGCATGGCGTTTCCTACGATTTACCCCGCCAGCGCTCGGTCAACACTTGACGACCCAGCCTGTTGGCAGTCTTCCAGTTTGTGTTATTTTTGCCAGCCTTCATTGTGTGTTTGTCTTTCCAAAGCGTCTTTCCAAGGCTTCATGACTTTGCTTGGCACTTTCTGTATTTTTCCTATCGCAACATTGTTCATTGTGTAACTCGTTATAGGAATTAATGTTACAAACCTGGGCTCTTCGTCCTATGCTGCATGATGTTTGTCTTGACATCTTGCATTGCCATCGTTTGTGCTGGCGGTGTCCTCATCCTTTGCTCCATTATTCAAGCAGTCCATGGACTTGGCCCACTTTCCACCGGGGAGAGGTTGGAATGCCACATGTCAAACCATCTCTTTCACCCCCGAAGAGGTAATTCGGACAGCGACATAGCTAATCCGAATGTTGCGATAAGAAAAATACGGAAAGTGATGGAGAGTAGAGGTCGGGGTAAGTATTCGGGCAGCCTCGGGGGTGAACCCGCTCTCCGTCGTGAGGGGGATGAGGCAACATTTTAGACCTACATTTCCCTTTGGTATCCCACACAGAGGTAAGCCATTTGGGCAATTTGTCAATGTACCTGCTTCCACCCATTGACACCGTAGGAAAGGGTAATTTTTGGTTCAGGCTGGTGCTGGTGTTGGTCCCACACTTTGTTGTAGCAGGGGTCGGGGTTAGTTATTCGGGTAGCCTAGAAGCTGATCCCACTCTCCTCTACTGGAGGGATAAGGCAACATTTTGGCCTACCTTTTCCTATGGTGTCTCGTGGGGAGGTAAGTTGTTTGCGCAGTCTGTTATTGAACCCACTCCTGACCTTTGTCGCTTACAAGGAAGGTAAAAGTTTTTTCCTTTGGGTAGCTGAGGACTAACCTGCACCCCACCGCGAGAAGGATAAGGCAACATTTAGGCCTACATTTCCCTCTGTTGCCCCGCAGTGAGGTAACTTAGACAGTGATGTGGTTGATCCGCTCATTCTCTATAATAGGGGTCGGGGTAAGTTTTTTGTGGCTGCCTTGGGGCTGGTCCCGCTTTCCCAAACAAGGAGGCTGACCCGCCTGCTCGCCTATCATCCTTCGTGGGGAGGTAAATTGTTTGGATAGTCTGTTCTAGATCCGCTCCCGCCCATTGACATCACAGGAAATGATAAATTTGGGTCAGGCTGACATTGATCCACACTTCGTCACAGCGGGGGTAGGGATAAATTATTCTGGTAGCAAGTTGTTTGGGCAGTCTGTTACTGAACCCACTCCCGCCCGTTGACGCTTACGAGGAAGGTAAACCTTGTCTTCAGGTAGTCAAAGACTGACCCGCACTCCTCCGAGAGAGGGATAAGGCAACCCTTTAGGCATAGCTTTCCCTTTTTATCTCGTGGGGAGGTAAATCGTTGATAGAGTTTTCGTTTAGTGGAGCAGAATTTGCTGACGGAGCATGTCAATTTGTTTGAAAGGGAATTCACCTGGCGCGTTATGTTATGCTCCTGAAATTAGTCAATGAAAACCAAAAACATCTTTTATCAGGGCCCGTAACGGGTGTATGAGGACATATATAGTTATAACAATAAATCGGCTTAGAAATAATATTTCCATAGGTGCTCGACATTCCACGGGTGCGGCAACTCGTTTCCTTGGGAGTCTTTAAGCCGATATGAGCCCGAACGATTTGTGGTGATGACCACGTAGGGGCCCTCCCATCGGGGGCTTAGCTTTTCCTCATTCCAGGTTGCAATTCTTGTTTCTTTGAGCACTAGATCTCTGACTTTGAACGTCCTCAACCGCACACGCTTATTAAAGCACCTCTCAGCCCTTCTTTTGTTGGTTGTAGTCCTCATCTCTGCTTCTAATCGGACTTCTTCTAGCAGGTCTAGTTGTTCTTCTAGCGGTTTATCATTGGACTCTTGCTCGAAGTGCTAAACCCTATATGTGAGGATTCTGATCTCTACCGGCGCAGCATCGTCTTGTGACCATACATGTGGGTGAAGGGGGTTTCCCTAGTCGGCATTTTCATTGTGATTCGGTATGCCCACAGCACGGCGGGGAGTTCCTCTGCCAATGCTCCCATCCTGTCGTCGAGTCGTGTTTTCAGCATTCCCATCATCGTCTTGTTGGTCGCTTTGTCCTGCCCATTGGATTGTGGATGTCCCGGGGATGAGTATTGGAAATTGACCCCCAATTCTCGGCACCAATTTCGATAGTGGTCGGAATCGAACTGCCTTCCGTTATCCGAAATGATGGTGCGTGAGACGCCAAACCTGCAAACTACTGACTTCCATAGGAACTATGTGATATTACTCGAAGTGATAGTAGCTAGGGCCTCAGCTTCGACCCATTTGGTGAAGTAGTTCATAGCTACTACCACAAATTTGACTCCTCCTTTGCCCGGGGGAAATGGTCCGACCAAATAGAATCTCCACTATGCAAATGGGCAAGGCAACGTGATTGATGTCAACTCCTCTGGCAGACATTGGGGCACCCTGGCGCACACTGGCACTTCTGTGCATAATCCTTGGCATCTCACAGGGCCCGAGGCCAGTAATAGCCTGCTCTCACCACCTTTCTAGCTAACGCTTGTCCCCCTGAGTGATTTTCGTAAATTCCCTCGTGTATTTCTCTAATACGTACTGCGCTTCTTCTGTGGATATGCATCTTAAAAGAGGTGCCAAGTGACCCTGCCGATATAGGACTCCCTCGATCATTGTGTAGTGTGCTGCCCTATTTCTGACCTTGCTCACCTCTTGTCAGTCTTTGGGTACCTCGTTGGTTTCCAAGTATCTAATTATGCTCCCTGCCCAATCTGGGGCTCCGAGCCGTACTTCCATTACTTCGATTCCCACAGTAGGTAGTTCCACCGTGTGGGTTACTACATTTTTTGGTAGGGGGAGGTCTCGTGTCTGGACACGATACATGCCAATTTGTCCGCCTTCTGATTCTCTGTCCTCGGCACTTGCTGATTTTGGAAGTATTTGAAGTGGGGGCGTTCAACCTCTATCAATGCCAAATATCTCTTTAATTCCTCGCTCTTTGCAACAAACTCCCCTCGCATCTGATTCACCACCACTTGAGAATCGGCCCATACTTTGATCTTGGTGGCACCTAGGGCTCTAGCCACTTGTATTCTTGAAAGCAGTGCTTCATACTCTGCCTCATTATTCTATGTTTTGAATGCCAATTTTCTAGCGTAATTGTGCTCTTCTCCCTCAGAAGTCATGATATGCACTCCCACCCCCCTCCAGCCTGGCAAGACTAGCTATTCATGAATACTTGCCAGGACTTTACAGGACGTGCATCATCGTTCTCTGCAGGGAAGCCGGTGAATTATGCGACAAAATCTATTAATACTTGCCCCTTTTATGGCGTTTCGTGATGCGTAGTCAATATTGAATTCGCTCAACTCCACCGCCCAATTCATAAGTCGACCTGAAGCATCTGGTCATTGCAACACTTTCTTTAGAGGGGTCTCCGTGAGGACCCGAACCAGGTGAGTCTGAAAATATGGGCGCAGTTTGCCCGTCATCACCACCAACTGCAATATGCGGGGGTATCTGGCCTTGACTCCCCAATTTGCTCGGATTGGTGTAATAAACTGGCCTTTGGACCCCCTCATCTTCACGTACCAATGCTGAAGAGGCTGCCGGGGGGAAGACCTCCAGGTACAGGGTTAGCGTTTCTTCGCCCCGGGGTTGGCTAAGGAGCAGCGAGCTCATAAGGTATTTCTTAAGAGCTTCGAATGCCTGGTTGCATTTGCTGTCTCATGCCTTCACTTTCTGCAAGACTCTTAAGAAAGGCAAGAATTTGTCAGTCGATCTTGAGTCAAATCTGTTGAGGGCGGCTATTCGCCTAGTTAGCCTTTGTACTTCATTTATATTCCGAGCCGGGCCATGTTGAGGATGGCCTCCACCTCAAGGTTCACCTCGATGCCCCGCTCAGACACCATGAACCTTAGGAACTTCCTTGATCCGACACCAAAAGCGCATTTTGCAGAATTCAACTTCATTTGGTACCATCGTAGTATTGCAAAGGCCTCCCTCAAGTTGTCCAAGTGTTGTTCTAAGGTTATACTTTTGAACAATATCATCCACATAGACCTCCATGTTTCTTCATATCTGATCTTTGAACATACGGTTGACCAATCGTTGGTAGGTGGCCCCCGCATTCTTGAGCCCGAAGGGCATTGCCGTATAGCAATAGAAGCCTCGGTCGGTGATGAATGAATTTTTCTCTTCATCTTCGGGCTTCATGTGGATTTAGGTATAACCATCCATGAAACTTAGCATGCAATGACCTGTCGTTGAGTTAACAATGAGGTCAATGTGGGGAAGCGAGAAGCTGTTCTTCAAGCAAGTTTGTTGAGGTCAGTGAAGTCAACGTACATTCTTCATTTGCCACTTGGCTTCTTCACGAGCATTACATTAGACAACCACTCGGGGTAGCAAGCTTCTTGGATGAATCCCGCACCCAACCACCGGTCCACCTCCTCGACTATGGCGGCATTCTTTTCTCACTGATGCTTTGGCGTTTCTACCTCACTCCTTTGGCCTTTGAGTTTACACTCAAGTTGTGATGTATGATTTTAGGCGATATCCCAGACATATCTTCATGGCTTCATGCAAACACGTCCTAATGTTCTACGGGAAGTTGTTGCATGGCGTTTCAAGCGTCATCTAGCTACTTATTGTCACCTTGGTTTCTGGTTGTTCTGGGTGAAGAGTAAGAAGCTCCAATGGTCAAATCGGTTTAGGCTTTCGGAGTTCCTGCTCATCTCGAACTTTGCTAATGACCTCTAGGCGATCTGGAGCTGGTGGTAAAGCATTGATATCCTCATTCGGATGCATTGCTTTGCGCATGTATGTATGGCCTCCTTACATTGCAACCTTCTCGCTCTCTCGTACTTAGCTCTTTGTCTGGTTCATTTTCATATCTCTGGTAGCTTCGGCAAGTTCTTGAGTTGTCTGGAACGGGCTATCTCAGGCACACAAAGTTCATGCAAGATCTATAATAGTCCCACATACGACACCACTATTAACGTCATGTTTCACACACCTTTGGACCAAGCTCCAACAACTCAAGTTTTCAGTAACGGGCCTGCAAAAGATGGAGAGAAGTGCAACTTGAATAGGGCGGCCTAGGGGCCGGTAACCTTCAATGCTAAAGTTAGTAAATATTCTTGGAAGTTTGTAAATAAACAAAGAAGTTTACACTACAACAATCTTGAGCTTTTGTGACGATTTTTCTTTGGAACGAAATGAAAATTGTCCCAAAATGTAAGATTTAAGGACGATTTACAGACCCATCAAATTCAAATAATCTGAGCCATAACACTTTTACCCGCTTGTAGAATGATTCACAGCGTGAGTTATATCCAAGGTGTAGAAGGCATAGTAAGTTATCATTTATAGTTAGACTGCTTCGTATAAAATCCATGTGCCGAATATCTATTAAAGTTTTCAATATGTAATACATGCATGTAAGAATGATTGTGTTATTTTGGGGAGAGAATGAGCAGTTGAATTAGTGTCCCATTTGCCATGAATCAAAATGGAAAACTGAGAAACAAAATGTGTTACAGAAGGTCGTACGTCATTTTCCATTGATACTTAGATTACAACGGTTATTTATTTTACATTCAACAGTTGTGGACATGACATAGCACTCATCATCTAGAGTCAAGAATGATAATGTTTTGTCACATACTGTGGACTCTCAAGTTTTGATGGAATTTGACTTGGAACACCCATGGTTTGCTGAAAAATCTCGTGATGTTCGACTTGGGTTTGCAACAGATGGATTTAATCCATTTGGGAATATGAGTACTAGTCATAGTACTTGGCCAGTTGTACTTATGCAGTACAATCTATCACCGTGGATGTGTATAAAAGATCCATATTTCATGATGAGTTTGCTCATTCCAGGTTCGAGATCACCATGAAATGATATAGACATACACTTACAGCTACTGATTGTAAAATTAAAAGATTTGTGGGAGAATGGGGTCTTAACATCTTATTCATCAACAAACAAGTCATTCAAGATGCATGTTGCGGTGTTATGGACAACAAATTATTTTTCCGCTTATGAAAACTTGTCAGGTTGGAGCACTGAGGGGAAAATGGCATGTCGACTTATAACAAACATACCCAATCTGAATGGCTTATGTATGAGAGGAAACTATACTTCATTGGTCATCGTCAATTTTTACCTGGTGACTCCATATATGGCGTGTAAATGGTAGAATGTTTGATGACATTGTTGAATGGGGGCACCCTCCACCATTCTTGTCTGGCCAAGATGTTATTATACAGTTTGTGGATGTCAGAAGTAATGATTTTTGTAAAAAAAACAACGGAAGAGAAAACGAAATGCGAATATGCTGAATTGGACAAAGAAGAGTATATTTTGCCAACTCTCCGACTGGTTGACGTTAAAATTGCGGCATAGTCTCAATGATATGCATATTGAGAAAAATATATCCGAGTCCATGTTAAGAACATTGATGTCAATTGAAGGCAAAACGAAGGATAATATAAACTCACGAAAAGATCTAAAGCGGTTGGAAATCAGACCTAAAATGCATTTGCAACAAAGTGGTTCGTCTGTCTATATGCCAATTGGGTGGTATAAATTAGGAATGAAAGGGCTACATTTTGTGAGTGGTTGCAGAAGATTAAATTACTGGACGGGTATGCCTCGAATCTAACAAAATGTGTGCAAACAAATGATTTAAAAGTTAATGGATTAAAAAGTCATGATTGTCATGTATTTTTACAACATATATTACCTGTTGGTATCCGTGGGTTCTTGACGAGAGATGTGTGAGTTGCGTTAATTGAGTTGGGTGCATTTGAAAAGACTTATGTGCTAGAACGTTGAATGTAGAAGTTTTAGATCGTATGGAACGAGAAATCCCTATAATATTGTGTAAGTTGGAGAGTATTTACCCACCGTCATTTTTCGACATCATGGTCACTTAGCCGTTCATTTGCCACGTGAGGCTCAACTTACAGGACCAATCTAGTGTAGATGGATGTATCCCATTGAACAGTTTCTTGAAAAGTTGAAACGCAAAGTAGGTAACAAGGCCTGCCCATAAAGATCAATTGCAAAAACATATATTAATGATGAGTGGCATACATTCTGTTCCAAATACTTCCATAGCGTTGACACAAGGTTTGATCGGCCGGAAAGAAAATTTGATGTTGACCAAACAAGACAACAATACGTGTTTTTCTGTATTTTCCCAACAAATACGTCCACTTGGTGTTCAACGTGGTTATGATTTGTCTGAAAGGGAGTTCGAGAAAACTCAGTAGTACATGCTAAACAATTGTCCTGAGATAGAGAGCCACTTGAAGTAAGTTCCAATTAATTGTCAATTAATATTATAATTTACTTAGTAAACAATTATATGAATATACTTATTGTTGGTAATGTTTAATTTTAGTGATCATATTAACGTGCTCAAAGAACTATGAGTAAATGATATAGACCAGAGACATGAACATGAGTTCCAGAAATGGTTCGAACAAGGGTAATGAAATTAATACAGATGCGATTTTGCACTAAATTAAAATATAGATTGGATTGTTAACGGTTGAATGTTTATGTTTTATTTAATATGTAGGTTGTACAAATGCATGCCAGTAATCAGAACGACATATCAGACGAACTATATGGACTAGCACATGGCCTCTCGAGACGCGCTGCTCTATATTCTGCATGTATTTCTCAAAGAAGTAGGTATCACACAATTGATCAAGAACTTTATAGGAAAATACAAAATAGTAGTGTCCTTGTCGAAGAGAGTCATGATGAAGACAACATTGATTTCTCTGGAATTATCATAGATATAATTGGAATGCAATATGTGGGGGAGCTTGTGGTTTATATATTTAAGTGTGATTAATGAGATTTAAGCAATACTTGAAGGTAAAAACGCCATTGTTAAGGACGTGTTTCATACCGACAATCGCACGAAGGATACTTGCGGCAATGAAGGGACGACGTTGGTCGCCCTGTGTAAACTTCGATGCTTAAGTAGTAACAATATGAGAATGAGTATATAAAAGATGAAGATAAAAAAGATGTTACCTTTACCGAGTTATTTATAGCCGAATGAGGCGTGATGGCCATCAACTATAATCACTAATTCTGTGTTATCCTTTGTGATCCCTTATTTAAATGGGAAAGATATCTTCTGTTTTGTAGGAGTTATCTCGCACAGGATATATGTGCCCAGTCCTAGGCCTTATCCCCCGTTTCCCAGGGTTATCTCCCCCATCATTATAGTTATGAATCCTCCACCTATAGGGCTTTTAGCCTTAAGCCATCCACAGGTCTTCCTGGGTTAGTGGATGGGCTTGCCCTTTGGGATGGGCTTGGCCTTAGAGATGGGCCCAAAGATCTAAATGTCTCCTCCAGTTACCCCACTAATTTCTTTTTTGCTGGCACATGGGAAATTAAACAATCATGCTTTGGTCTTTCTTTCTTTTATTCGCTACTTACCCCATTGGCCTGTTAGTTATTGATTAACTTTTTTTCCTTCTTCAGGAAATAACCCTTGCTAATTGGCATGCACCAACTTCCACCCTTTCCTTTTTTTGAATGACATGGCTTACATCAGCCATAACTATTCCTGCTCATTTTGATAGGTTTTCAAAAAGAGCTGTAACTGCCAGCGCTGTCAAACCTTTTGGATTCCCAAGGATCCCCATGCTTACTTTTCTTGGGTGTACTTTACACGTTGTTTCACTTCTCATCACCACTTTCCTTACTTCCCTTTGCTCTCTTGTCTTCCTTATCTTCCTCTGTGTCCCCCTTTGCTCTCTCGTCTTTCTCATCTTCCTCTATGTCCCCCTTTCCATTCTTCAAGACTTCCATGATGGCCAATCACAGTTCGGCAAAGAAAGTGACTAAGTAGAAGCCCGAATCTTCTCTCGCCCGTCAACCCACTTCTTTCGATGGGTTTTCTTGGCGCTCAGTTCTAGGTGTGGAGGACCTCATCATTTTGAGGGAATCCTTCCGCATTCCTGAGTCAGTGGACATGAATGTCCTAGAAAGGGGGTGCATCGATAAAGAGGGCTACGGTGGGTCCGTAGCCCTAACGGTTTGTTCCCTTACGAGTGGGCTTCGCCTTCATTCCATCCACCCAGTGGGCAATGTTTTGCACTTTTGCAGCTTGCTCCTGCCCAGCTTCACAGTAAAGCATGGTGTGTGTTGATGTGCGCCTGCGTCGTCTTCCACCGTGTTCTAGAGCCCTTTGGGGAGAGGTACCCTAATCTTACGACAAAGGAATTCCTGTCTTTCTATGGGGGGAACATTTGTAATTTTTATGTGCGCAGACAATGCCTCGCGGCCTTTGAAGGGCATTACTCCAATGCCAAGCAGTGGACTAGTAAGTTTTTCTTGATCTCTAGTCATGGTTGGGAGAATTGTGTCTACGAAATGCTCGTTCGGGACTACCCTGTTGCTGCCAACTAGGGACACGTCCCTGATGATAAACTTTTGCCGTTGGAGTTGTCTGATAGTCAACAAAACCGTGTGAACCTTGTTCGTGAATGGGCGAAGGACCACGACAATGAAGGTCTATGGTCGGACGACCTTCTTCCTGACTCCTGTATTGACAAATTCCTGTCAGTGCCCAACCGCGCCCATGTTGTGGGAAAAAAAGCTCAAGCCAATTCCCCCTCCGACGAAATGGAGTGTCCCCCGGATTGGGGGGCCAAAAATGAAATGTCCTCACACTGAGGGCGCGACGCCTAGCTACGTCGCTAGCTCCCCTGAGAAACTGATGCAGGGGGTGGGCGTGGGTGTTGTTGTTTCTAGCCAAGCCACGCCGATGGTGTCCCCTGCCAAATCCTCCCCATTAGTGAGCCTAGGCCTTGATGACCTAGGTGCTTTGATGAAATAGGCTCTTGAGGATCTCTCATTAGCCTACAATCTTAGGCTCCCTTCGGGGAATGATTATGTGGACGCCCCTTACGAATTCTCTTCGATTCCTGTGGCAGTTTCAGTGTCTAGTGGTGGGAGTGATTTGAACCATATATATGCTGCCTTTGCCTTGGGTTTGTATAGGAAGGAGTGCTCGATATTCCCACCCCTGTGGTCTGTGACACTATGGCTAAAGCTGTATGTGGTGGGGTTAGGTTCCTCTATGCATTCTCTGCCCTGTACCAATTCAAGCGATTAGACTCCGCCCACTAATCAAGATAGGGTGTCCATCCCTTCGTCGACGCCGTCGTCATTTGGTGGGGATAGGGACACCACTCCTCGTGAAGGCGAGCAGGTCCCTGAAGATCAGGTGGTCGTGGAGGCAAGGACCCAGGTCGGAGACTGTGTTGGTGGGCGATCAGACCTTCTCCAGGATGAGTTTGTTAGTAAGTCGTTTGGCACCCACGTTGAAGGTGGCCAGCCAATGCCCACGCCTGAGGTTGCGGTAGCCTTGGATCTCTTGTTGGGGTGTCCAACACAAGCTGGAGCCAGTTCGATGGGAGACACTACATGTGACGAGGATGTCAGTCCTCATATTTCTTTGCTTCCTTCGGAGGCGGTTACAAAGATGACAAGGTGCCTGAGAGGAATGCAGGCCTCAGTAAGCCTTCTTTTCCTTTTTGCCTGTTCTTGTTTGCAAGTGCTTTCTTTGGCGCGTATTGGCTACTAAATTTATTGTGTTTGTTTAGAATGTTGAAGCTCTGGCGTCTTGGATCGTGGAGGAAAGGACCAGTTTGGAGGAGGAGGTTCGCGAGAGGCGAAAGTTCTCATTCTTTGTCAAGCAGGAGAACAACCAACTCAAGGATGAGAGAAATTACTTGTGATGCTATCTGGAGCAGGCTGATGGTCACGTCCAATCATTGGAAGCAGACCTCGATTCTCTTTGCGAGGATTCATCCAGCCTTCGGTCCGTACTCCTTCGTGTTAAGAGCCTCCATGCTCGCAACAGCTTTGCCATGCGTTCAGCTGACATGGAAAGGGCCACCATTCGGGTAGAGGTTCTATGCCTTAAGCAGGCATTGGACTCCTCCGAGCGCTCTTGGGCTGATGTTGAGAAGAAGCTCAAGGAGGCGGCTGCTGCTTTGGCTTCCTCTGTAAAGGAGCGCGAGAAGGTGGCGAAGGAGCTGGCTCGGAGGAAAGAGGCATTATGGAAGAAGCGTCATGAGAAGGACACCAAGATCACCGAGTTGCAAGGTGACTTGGACCAGGAGACGACTACTTTCGCCAAGTACAAGAAGGAGTGCCCTGCGATTGATGCCCACCAAGATAAGAATCTAGCGCATTTGGAAAGGATGTCTCGGGAAGTGAATAAGTCGAGGGAGGCACGAGGAAGGCTAGACGTTGAGCTGACCACTGTGAACAACAAGATTGTTTGACTGCATTTATTGGCCATACCCATATCTGGGACAGGGCCTTTGGATATGGGTATGGCGCTGGGTTAGCGCACTTGAGGATGCATTTATTGGCCAACCCTCAAGCTAACTTGAGGAGTTTAAACTTAGAAAACTCCACCCTTGATGTTGCCGCCTGTCAATATTCAAATTCAATGGGTCGGGATGTGATGCCAAAGGCCTTTCCTCGTCCCCCCCTCAAGGATGAAAAACTTGTTTTCACTTGTAATGATTGATGGGCCATTGTTTTGGTTTTTTGTGAATTTTGTGAATCTTTGTTCGTTTGTAAACTTTCTTGGACTTTGGTTTTTATTATTCTGCTGCTTTTTGCCTGGGATGCATTTGTTGTTTTTGGTTGGCCGCTGGGCGTGCGGTTTGTCTACATTACCCTGTCCCTTTTTGTGCTTTTGTTCTTCCCTTTGGGTGGTATGATCCATTTTTTTTCTTTAGGCCTCTGCGCCCTTGTGCTTGTCTTTAAACTTGTGTTTTGCTGGGCGTTTTCCTCATGGACTCGAGGGGTCTTTTGGTTACTTGTCTTTTATGCCTTCATGGATTGTACTGGGGGTGCATTTGCTGGAGCTCTTTGCGCCCAACCTTGCTTTTCATTGGCACCCTTTTGAGAGGGTCGTGTGGCCTTTCTGACCTCCACGCCTGTCTGTTTGCATCGTGGGTGTGTCACTTGACTTTTGGTATCTGACTTTGGAGAGGGCCATATGGTCTTTACGACCTCCATGCTTGTTCGTTTGGAGAGGGCCATGTGGGAGTTGCGACCTCCACGCCAGTTAGTTCAAAGAGGGTTGTATGGTTTGTGTGACCTCCTTGCCAGTTCATTTGGAGAGGGTCATGTGATCATTGCAACCTCCATGCCCATTCGTTTGGAGAGGATCGTATGATCTTTGCTACCTCCATTCCCATTCGTTTGGAGAGGGCCGTGTGGTCTTTACGACCTCCACGCCAGTTTGTTTGGAGAGGGCCGTGTGGTGTGTGCGACCTCTACGCACGCTCGTTTGGAAATGGTCGTGTGGTCTTTGCAACCTCCACGCCCGTTCGTTTGGAGATGGTCGTGCGATCGTTGCGACCTCCAAGCCAGTTCATTGGAAAGGGTCGTGTGGTCTTTGTGACCTCCACATTCGTTTGTATGGTGGTGGCCGTGTGCTTATTGCGAACTCCACGCCAGTTCATTTGGAGAGGATCATGTGGTCTTTGCAACCTCCACACCTGTTCGTTTGAAGATGGCTTTGTGGTCATTGCGACCTCCATGCTAGTTCGTTGGAGAGGGTCGTGTAGTCTTTGCGACCTTCACGTCCGTTCACTTGGAGAGGGTTGTGTAGTCTTTGCGACCTTTATGCCTGTTCGTTTGGAGATGGTCGTGTGGTAGTTGCAACCTCCACGCAAGTTCATTTGGAGAGGGTCGTGTCGTCGTTACGACCTCCATGCCAATTCGTTTGAAGAGGGTCGTGTGGTCGTTGCGACCTCCATGCCAATTCGTTTGGAGAAGGTCGTGTGGTCGTTGCAGGGTCGTGTGGTCATTGCGACCTCCATGCCAATTCGTTTGGAGAGGGTCGTGTGGTCATTGCAACCTCCATGCCAATTCGTTTGGAGATGGTCATGTGGTCGTTAAGACCTCCACCCCCGTTCGTTGGCGATCTTTGAAGAGGGTCATGTGGTATTCTGACCTCCACACCTGTTCGACAGCACAATAATTGACTAAAAGAACATATATTCAGAAAAGAACAGAATTTTGTCTCTGAAATAAATATAGATGAATAAAGAGATAAACTTTCTAAGGATAGAACCTTTTTTGGTGCTCGACATTCCACGGGTGTTGCAACTCTTTCCCCTCACTATCTTTGAGTCGATATGATCATGGGCGGTTAGTAGCTGTTACTACGTAAGGCCCTTTCCACCACGGACCAAGCTTCCCTTCGTCTCGTGTGGTGACTCCTACTTCTCTTAGGAGCAGGTTGCCGACTTTAAACAACTCAGTTTGACCCGTTTGTTGACATATTGCTCTATGCTTCTCTTGCTGAGGATGTTCTGGACTTCTACTTCTTTTCTTATCTCTTTGAGGAGGTCTAGTTGTTCGCTAAGAGCTTGGTGTTCCTCCCCTGATCAAAGTGGCTAGTTTGGTGTGTTGGTAAGCCGACTTCTGTGGGGGCAACTGCTTCACTCCCGTATGCCAAGGTAAAAGGTGTCTCCCCTGTTGGGGTTTTCACCGAAGTCCTGTAAGCCCATAAAACTCCTGGTAGCTCTTCTGCCCATTCGCCCTTCTGATCGCCTATTTTCTTCTTCAAAATTCCGAGTAAGGATTTGTTTATTGATTATGCTTGCCCGTTTGCCTGTGGGTGGCCTGGTGATGAGTACTTCACTTTTATCCCGAGTTCCTGGCACCACGCCCTGTAATGTTTGGAGTCGAATTGCTTCTCATTGTCTGAGATTATTGTATTGGGGATTCTAAACATGCACACAATGTTCTTCCATAAAAATTTGGTTACGACCTTAGCCATTATGTTAGCTAGGGCTTCTGCTTCCGCCCACTTCATAAAGTAGTCAACTGCTACTATCATGTGCTTCACCTCGCCATTTTCAGGTGGGAATGGTCCGATCAGGTCGACTCACCATTGGGCGAAGGGCCACAGGAAAGTGACGGATGACAATTTTTCTTGTGGGCAATGGTGAACTGAGGCGCATGCCCTACACGAGGCACATCTTCTGGCGCATTGTTAGGTGTCCCTAAGGGTGTTGGGCCAATAATACCCTGTCCTTAGGGCTTTCCTTGCTAACACTTTTCCACCTAAATGGTTTCCGTAGATGCCTTTGTGTATCACTACGAGTATATATCCATTGATTTTGACAAACTGTGCCTCTTTCTTCTTAATCTTCCTTGCTGCCTCCTTCCCCTCAGGGAGCTTTCCTGTATCCAAAAATTCTTCTATTTCGATGGCCCATTCTGGCATTCCGAGCCCTACCTATGCAACTGAGATTCTAATAGCTAGCATTTCAATTAGTCTCCGCTGAGCTTCCCATGGCAACTCTGCTTTGTCCCTGGTTGAAGCCGCCTTTGCCAACTTGTCCGCTACAGAGTTATCTGCCCTTGGAATTTACCTTATGGCAAAGTGTTCGAATTGGTTGCACATTGCTAATACCTGCTCAAGATATTTTTTAAGCTTTTCCCCATTAGCATAGGCCCATGTGACTTGGTTAACCACTATTTGAGAGTCCGTCTTAATTTCTACTTGTTTGGTGCCTAGTGCCCTGGCGACAGATAATCCTACTATCAAGGCTTCGTACTCTGCTTCATTATTGGTGACCTTGAAGGTGAGTGTTGCCATGAAATAATGGTCCTGTCTTGATTCCGTAATGATATGTACTCCTATGCCGCCTCCCGCTTGGCATGGTGAGCCGTCGAAGTAGATTGTCCAGGGCTTCCCCGGCAACGGGGCTGTGGTTTTAGTGGGGAACCCGCTGAACTCCACAACAAGTTCTACGAGTACTTGGTCCTTGACAATGTTTCTGAGGGAGTAGCTAATTTCGAACTCACTGAGCTCGATGGATCATGCAACCAAATGCCCAGAGGAATCTGGTTTTTGTAACACTCTTCTGAGAGGATTTTCTGTTGAGACTTTATTGGGTGGGCTGGAAGTACGGTCGCAGCCTTCAGTGGCCACTACTAGCGAGAATGCCAGCATTTCCATCTGCGGGTATCTGACTTCGACGCCTCGTAAGGCCCTGCTTGTATAGTATATTGGCGCCTCTGTCCCTTCTTCTTCTTTTACTAAGACATCTAACACAGCTTGGGGGGATACTGCAAGCTGCACGTACAAACTTCCCTTTGATTAGGTTCCTTCAATAGGGGCGGGCTAGCTAAATATTTCTTTAGCTCTTGAAAAGTTTGGTCACATTCTTCGTTCCAAGGGTGCACCTTCTTCAGAACACGGAAAAAGAGGAGACATTTATCTATGGACCGGGACACAAACCTGTTTAAAGCCTATACTCTCCCTGCTAGGCGTTGAGTATAGTTGATGGTTCAAGGCAGTGCCATTCTCAAGATTGCCTCTATCATCTCAATGTTGGCCTTTATTCCTCTCTGTGAGACTATGAACTCCAAGAATTTGCCTGAATTTACCCTGAACGCGCATTTGGCTAGGTTCAACTTCATTGTGTACTTTTGCAATATCGCAATGGACTCCCTAAGATCCGTTAGGTGCTGTGCGGAGTCCCTACTTTTTACCAATAAATCGTCTACATATACATGCATAGTCTTTCCGATTTGGTGCTTGAACATCCGGTTGACCAGCTTTTGATATGTTGCTCTTGCATTTTTCAGCCCAAAAGGCATTACCCAGTAGTAGTCAAGTCCTCTGTCGGTTATGAACGTCGTCTTCTCCTCATCCGCCTTGTTCATCCTGATCTAATTGTACCTGGAGTAGGCGTCCATAAAGCTTAAAAATTGGTGTCCGACTGTGGCATCCATGATGACATCAATTCGAGTCAATGGAAGGCTATCTTTGGGGCAAGCTTTGTTAAGGTCGGTGAAATCTACGAAAATCCTCCATTTGCCATTGGCCTTTTTGACTAGTACTACATTGGAGAGCCATTCTGGACAGTGTGCCTTCCGTAAGAAGCCCGCCGCAGGAGTCTCTCGATTTCTTCTACTATGGCCGTGCACTTCTCAGTGCTAAACGACCTCCTCTTCTGCCATACTTTCTTAGCTTCTAGATCAACACAAAGGTTGTACTCTATGATCGAATTATCGATCCTGGGCATCTATTTGTGGCTCCAGGCAAATACATCTCTATGCTTGATCACAATTGTTCCAGGGTTTCTTGATAATCTGGTGGGAGCTTGGAGCCAACTATTGTGGTGGTAGCTGCGCGTTCTGGATGCAGCTTCACTACATGCAAGGGCTCATTGGCTTCGGCTTGTAACAGACTACCTTCATCCCTGGTCTCCATGTCTTGCCCTTTTTCCAGCTGAGGTGTTGGTGGCAACTATTCTTTTAAATTGTCTACTGAGCATACCATCGGTGCTCCTGTCTTTAGTTCCTGAACATAACACTCTTGGGCTAATATCTGCTCTCCTCGAACTTCGCCTACTCTTGCTTCTGTTGGGAATTGCATTTTAAGGTGGTATGTGGAGGTGACCACCTTTAAGTTATTGAGGGTTGGGCACCCCAATATGGCATTGTAAGACTACGGGGCCTTGACTACTAAAAAGACAGTCATGCTGGTGACTGTTGGGCGCTTTGTCCTGCTGTTACAAGAAGGGCGATGGTACCTACAGGTTGAACAGCTTCTCCTGAGAAACCTTTCAGTGGAGAGAGAGATGGTCGCAACTTGTCCATTGGGATCCCCATTCGAACGAACGCATCCCAAAAGAAGATGTTAGCAGAGCTTCCATTGTCGACCAAGACTCGTCTGGTCGTATAGTTGGCGATCAGTAGTGTAACAACCAAGGCGTCTTCATGAGGGTACATAACCCCTTCACAATCCTCATCCCCGAATGAGATGGTCGGGGTTGTTTCCACCCTAGGGTACTTTCGCAACCAATCTACCATGTATATCTCATGATATCTTGCTTTTCGTGCATGGGCCTTTCTACCAGATGCAGTGGCACCACCGCCAACAAATCCGCCTACTATAATGCGGATTTCTCCCAAAAGGGCCTATGCATCTCCCTTAGGTTGCGGAGAATTATTTCTTCTCTGCTCCTTCTGTTTCTGGCGCTTAGGGCTTCTGCCTCGCCTTTCCCAATTTGCCTCCCTATATGGCTTCATGTAATCAGCTGGCATTCTTTCCAACTTCCCACTCCCAATCATTTCCTCAATCCATCTTTTCAGGGTGATGCAATGTTTGGTCCAATGGTGTAGCTTTGGTGGTAGGTGCAATGGCGTTGTCCTTTGTCAGGAGTGAATTCTTCCTTTCTCAGGTTTCTACCATTTTCCTATACAATGTGGTTGTTATGCACAATTCGGCACCCATGATCTTGGTGGCTGGTATACCGGTCTTGTTTGTCATCTGGGTCTTCACCCGTTTGGTTTCTTGTCTTTGTCCTTAGAGTTGCTCTGGTTTCTGTTTTCCGCCTTTGCCTCCTGCTTTCGTGGTTTTATTATATCCTGTAGAGTATCTTCTGCATTGACAAAGTCATCTGCTTTATCCATAAACTCCCTTAGGGTGGATGGAGTTCGTCTAGCCAGTTCAGCCATGAAGGGACTTCGAGGTCAGACTAATCCCATTAGTGCAGCTAAGGTGATTTTCTCATCCTGATCCTCAGTGGTGAGTCTCTTCTTATTGAAGAGTGTTAGGTAGTTCTTTAGATTCTCCCCCTCCTTCTATTTTATGGTTAATAGATAGATCGTCGGTTTGTGACGTCTTCTACTAGCCATAAACTATGTAAGAAACTGTTTAGCAAGCTCCTCAAAGTTGCCAATTGATCCGGGGTGAAGGGTCCCGAACCATCCCCATGCTATTCCTTTTAGAGTTAACGAGAAGGCGCAGCAAGCTACCTCCCCTGGGAAGCCATGGAGAGTCATGTGTGTTTTAAAATTCTCGAGGTGATGATTGGGATCTTTAGACCCATCGTACAGGTCGATCTGTGGCACTTTGAATTTAGCCGATAGGGGGACCACCATGACCTCCTCGATGTAAGGGAGGTTCGTGCATGTGAGGAGTTGCTCCACGAAAGAGGAGCCACCCATCCTCTTAGCCATCTCCTCATATTCGTCTACTAAAATGCATAGTTCATCATGCATCTTCTTCTTCTCCACTTCTTTGATATTATCTCCTCCGGCACTGTGTGCATCCCCTTCAGGTTGCCCGTTCTAGGCAGGGGATTATCCCTTTGCCGCTTTAATTCCTTGTTCTTTTTCTGCAGTTGTTCGACAACCGCCATCACTTGTTTCAGCCTTTCCTCTACCTCCGCTAACCTTCCATCATGCTCAGTCCTGGATCTCGGTTGACTTGCGATCTCGTAACGGTTGGCATGTAAAAATCATGTTGAAGTCTACAAAGATCCCACAAACGTCACCACTATTAAGGACTGTTTCACACCGCCAATCGCATGAAGGATACTTGCTGCAATGAAGGGACAGCGTTGGTCACCCTGTGTAAACTCCGATGCTTGAGTCAGTAACAGTATGAGAATGAGTATATAAAAGATGAAGATAAAAAAATATGTTACCTTTACCGAGTTATTTATAGCTGAATGCAGCGTGATGGCCATCAACTTTAGTCACCAGTTCTGTGTGCTTAACCTTGTGATCCCTTATTTAAATGGGGAAGATATCTTCTATTTTGTAGGAGTTATCTCGCACAAGATATTCGTGCCCAGTCCTAGGCCTTATCCCTCATTTCCCAGGGTTTTCTCCCCTGTTCAGGTTGCTCATTCTAGGTAGGGGGATTATCCCTCTGCCATTTTAATTCCTTATTCTCTTTTTGTAGTTGTTTGACAACCGCCATCACTTGTTTCAGCCTTTCCTCTACTTCCGCTAACCTTCCTTCTGCCTCAATGATGCTCAATCCCGGATCTCGGTCGACTTGCGATCTCGTGACGGTTAGCATGTGAAAATCACGTTAAAGTCTGTAAAGATCCCACAGAAGGTGTCATTGTTAAGGACATATTTCACACCGTCAATCGCACGAAGGATACTTGCTGCAATGAAGGGACGGCGTTGGTCGCCCTGTGTAAACTCCGATACTTAAGTCAATAACAGTATGAGAATGAGTATATAAAAGATGAAAATAAAAAAATATGTTACCTTTACCGAGTTATTTATAGCCGAATGCGGCGTGAGGGCCATCAATTCTAATCACTAGTTTTGTGTGCTTATCCTTGGTGATCCCTTATTCAAATGGGGAAGATATCTTCTGTTTTGTAGGAGTTATCTCGCACAGGATATTTGTGCCCAGTCCTAGGCCTTATCCCCAGTTTCTCGGGGTTATCTCCCCCGTCATTATAGTTATGAGTCCTCTACCTGTAGGGCTTTTAGCCTTAAGCCATCCACAAGTCTTTCTGGGCTTGCGGATGGGCATGCCCTTTGGGATGGGCTTGGTCTTAGAGATGGGCTTAGCCTAGGGATCTAAATGTCCCCTCCAGTCACGATGAATATTTTTTGAGTATTAATACATCAAAAAAATGGTATGAAGAGAATCATTTTATTTTGGCTTATCAAACATCTTAAGTGTTCTAGTTAGACGATCCTGAGTTAGGAAATCAATGGCGAGTAGTACAAAAGTTTTCTCCTAGAAATATATATAACATTATCCCTGAGGCAGAGGGACAAGATGAAAAAAAAGATGATCCCTCTACTCAAGAAGCATACCAAGAGAGTCAACTTGCCTTTAACTTATCTGTGGATTTGAGCCAGTATGAGATAATCTCATTATATAGGGAAGATATTGAGGCTGAAATAGTTGATGCGACAGTTGATCAAAATGTTGAGTCATCTGAAGTATCTACATATGATGAGAGCAAATCTACAGATGAAACTGATACAGATGATTGACCGGTTTTGTGTTCACATTACATAGTATCTCACAATTATGCCACCAAATAGGAAGAAAGTTTGCATCTCATCTCCACATGTTCCTAACTCTCTGTCTGACTCACCATTAGAGATTGACTCTACTGAACAAGGTAAATAACTAATACTCATTTTTTCAATTAAGATAATTGATAATTAATATAAGGTAAATAACTAAATATTATTTTATAGAGATAACAGTACAATCGCTTCACGAACAAGGCACTACTAGAGGCGTGACGTTGGAAAAATATCGTAAAGTGAGTAAGGTTAAGGTTAACATTCTTAGCGAACATACCAAAGGCGAGTACCAACAAGCAGCTTGGATTGCATCGCATGTAGGTGCTCTTATACGGACTTATGCACCTTTGGTTACGAGTTCATGGCGTAAAGTCTCGCAAGATGTGAAATAGCTTATAAAGAAGTGTTGTTTGGTACGTAATATTTAAATAATAAATTTATATTGATATTATTTAATATTCTAAATGATAATATCTTTGTGTATATACTTTTTCAAGGATGACTTCGAACTAAATTTTGGTCAAAGAGGGAAGCTTAAGACTATCAATGAGCTGATGTGTAATGCATTCTGCAAATATAAGGCCAGGTGTCACGAGCATTACAAGATGTACAAGAACAAGAAAGATGCACGTCAGCATCCTTTTCAGGATGCCCGACCTCCAAATTGAGAAAAAGTTTGTGACATGTTTGAAGATCCATCATATAGGATAAATTAAATGAATTCTTTATGTGTCTTATTTATCATTTTTACTTACTAATTTTTACAACTTCTATACAGGAGTGAAGTTCTATAAACAAAACAAATAGATCGAAGTTGAAGATTCATCATCATGTAGGATCAAGATCTTTCCATCGCCTCTCTCTGAAATTGGTAATGTACTTTTTTTTTATTCTATATAGTTTATTTTTTGAAGGTACTAATTTTAATATTGATTTTATATTTTAACAATGTCTCTTGTAGCAAGAGTCAGATACTAATTATGATCTGACAAAATTATATGATGCATCATATACTAATAGTAATGGAGAGTAGACTCATCCCGATGCTCGTGAGAATTATTTAAGTATTATAATTTGTTTTAATTAAACATATTTAAATTATTGTGTCAATATTAGTTTTTTATGTTCTGTGTAGGATAAAATAGTTACCCTCTGTATTGAAACTACATCATATCAGAATTCATCAACAAGTGATGTTGAAATTTTTACACAAGTTCTGGGTCAACGTTCAGGATATTTGAGGGGTTTGAGTCGCTGTGTAAAGCCTTCAGGCTCTTCATCAACATCAAGTACTATTGTCATTGCATTAGAAATGCGAATTCCAGGATCAAAGAATTGATTGCAAAACAGCATGAGTTAGAGGCTCAATTGACAAAACAAGCAGACATAGAGATGCGCATAAAACAACAAGAAAAACAACAAGAAGGGTTCATGAGAGAGATGCAACTCCAAATGCAGACGCTTATGCAACAATTTAGGCCTCCAAGCAATTGATTTTCATGTTTTGCATAAATTTTAGGATTTATAAAATTATGTACTGATAACATTATTAGTATTATTACTATTTTATTTATTTAGTTTTGACTTATTAAATTAGTTTTATTTATATTGAACAATTTGTAATGTGTTTTTGAAATATAAATATCTATTTGGTTTTAAATTAGTATTATTCTTCATGAATATACTAACCATTCGAATGATCATCAAACGTTCAAACATATATACATTGGACACAACTGTTCGAACATCACAAGTTGGAGTTCGAACGGTAAACAAACGTTGCGAACCGTTCGAATACGTTCGAACATGCAACTCACTCTTTCCATCCCAAACATGTTTGAACAACTTATTCAATTATAAAAATTAATATAATTTACATTTGATCATCAATTTGTTTGTTCAAACGTTTCCTAATGTCTATTTGGTCGAACAGACTGGTATCGATTGATCAGCCATGAAGAACCCGTTCAAACAAACTTATTGTTCAAACAACTTTCTGAGACGAAATTCATTTGTCCCAGAATAAAAATTCCGTTCAAACGTGATCGAACAATCTAGCAAAATTTCTCCCAAGATAGTTTTTGGGACGAAATTATGATTTTTGTCCCAAAATACCTTTTGGGACAGTGATATTGGGACGACCTTGAGACTCTTTATTTTTGTCCCAAAATATATTTTGGAAGAAAAATCCAGTCCCAAAAGACCCTATATGTTGTAATGCTAGGAATCAAAGAGCTTTTTGGTACCTGAAGCTGGCTATTTATACCGTGGTCTGGGGGAGGGTGTAAATAGTTGTTTTTCTCCACAAAGTCCTTGCTTTCTTCTCTGTATTTACTGTCAGACCTTCTCTAATGCGACATGAATCTGCATCAGCTCCATTAATGTAGCGTGTAACTTAGCAGATGATCTGACACTGACGAATCAAGGGCCCTCTGCATTTCCCATTGCACTCTGTGTAGGCCCCTAAGTTCTACCATTCTATAAGCGGCCGCAGAATGTCAAGCTGACCTGTTTTGTCAACTATCCGGTGTCCTTCCTGGTAGACTTTGTCCCTTACGCATATATGGGAGCCCTCGGGCCGGATATAGGGCTGAAGCTCAGTGAGCCTTAAGCAATGGGGAAAATCCCTTTACATGTACAAAAAGTAGTAAATGAGTACTATTGCTAGCTAGCCTGGTCGATACTCTGAAGTCTAACTAAGGCTACTAAAAAATGAGTATTTGTGACAAATTATTTACAATAAAAATGATTTTATTTATGATGAAAATATATTCATTTTGATAAGAAATAATTATTTTAACAGTAAATAATTAACGTTAAATAAATAATGTTTTTATAGCAAGGAAATTAAGGTACGTACAGTACCTTGGGCTTGATCTACATGATCACATGTGATACTTCAACAAGAGACCGTCCGAAGTAATTATCGGCGACATGCATGACTCATCCAAGGAAATCATTTCCATTGAGACTTGAGCGTGCAGAAGTAGGACATAACGACGAAAACTATAGAATCACGGACTCAGACCCATTGGGAATTAGCTAGAGACTGATCACCGAAAGCCATTCATGAATATTTGCAGACCAGCTTCAATGGCATCCTCCACTAAGGAGCTAGCGATGATGAATACATGAGAAACATGGCATGCTTACTTGATCAACGGGGGACAGCTTAATTAGGCATTTGTCCTTTCTACGAACATGACCAAAAAGGCACTAAACCTCGGCATTGATGATCTCTGTTCATTGTCATATCAAAAAGTGGGAGATCCATTAAGATTGTTTATAGCATGATTGTCCTCTTTAATTACCCTGGTCATCATATCTGTCCTTTTTTTAACTGCCAAAATTACCTCGGATTGAATTGGTTGGAAATCATTTGACTCCTAGCTAGCTGCATCATCTTTTATATACATATAAATATATATATATATATATATAATTTTCATTCGAATCGTTTTTATTTTTTTAATGTTCAAGAGGTTATTTTCTTACTAACAAGATTTTTTATCTCAAAATATTCCGTTTGAACACATTCAAATGGTAAAAACTTTCCGACGTTTATTAAGATCAAAATTTAAAATTCGTTCCTACATCTGATTTTTAAAACGATTTTTATTTCATTTCAAATAAAAATCGTCTCAATAGCTCTTTTTTATTATAATGACCACAATATAATGTATTTGATCATGTCGATCATCAGTACTTGTAGTTGAAGCTTCGATGCTCCAAATTAAAGTACACCAAATTAGCCAAGTAAGTCACAACATGATGCATAATTACGTACAATATTTTTGTAGATCAAGATACTTCAATGGGTCATGATTGAGTTTTGGTTGTGAATACGATCAATAAATATATAATATGCATTACAATCTGATCATGGAAAGACATACTACTTTTTAAATTAATTTAGTCCAAACGTACCCATTTAAAAGATGTCCTACATCTTATCAAAATGGTGGAGGATCTCTACCTGCAAATAACCTTGTAACATGCATAAAGCAACACGCTAGCTAGCTAGCAGCTTGCAGGATATATATCTGATCAATATATACCAACTTACATATACGAGATGGGGGATTATACTCGCTGCATGCACTCCAACACCTACTATATATATATATATATATATATATATCAACTTGTAACATGTATGCAATTGCAATCACAACTGTTAAACATGATCACGTTGATGATCTGATCATGATGTTCTTAAGATTCAATTAGTGCGCGCCTGATATTAATGATCATGATCATTAGCACCAATATATAATATATTGCAGCTAGCGTGAGGAATATTTTATAAATATGTAGGTACATTAATGCATGAGATATCAGAAGTTAAGTAGTACTTTAATTAAAATGCGATCGAGTGGGTACTCGATCGACAAACTAATCTCATCATATCCCAAACGATCCAAGACCACAGTAGTATATCCACTCATATACATATATATATATATATATATAATATATATATATAATATACATGCACTCCCTTAATTATGGTGACACCCACATAAAGTCAAAAAAATATCATCTTTGGGCACTGATATGTTCACTCAAAAATGAATGGTTTTTCTTTGCAATCAATGCCAAATTCTGCCACGTACATCATTTTTAGGGTTGAGAAATACCATGCGTGCATAGATATGTATAAGATCAGGCTTTTGCAAATTACCAAGACGGACAACCAGATGATCATGAGCAGAGCATATATCAGCAGCTAGCTAGCTTTTGATCGAGAATTTGATTAACTCATCTGCACCTTTTCCAGCTTGGCAGTGAAGCTGGCTATCTAGCGAATGTTTAGAATGCACGCATGTATGTGTAATCTTCTAGTTATGATCAGGAGATAGCATGAAAATTCCATGCCCGGCCAGGCCTCTATCTAAACCACTTTTATTAATTATACTTGTTCTTCTTCTTAATTCCCCATCACCATGTTTTGGAAAGTTAGCATTAATGTTTTATTTTCTCAGTATTCATCATTAATTCTATCTCTGACTTGTACAATACTTAACCAACTAACACCAGCACCAAACTCCTCCTTTGTTGGTCCTTAGGCTTTGCCGCTCAGTTTGGCCTTCCCCTTAAAGGAACAGAAAGCCGTTGGCAATCATGGTAAAGATAAAAGAGGCACAGCAAAATAAAGTTGGTGCTCATTTTATTAAATTGCCACCCCTCCCCACTCCTTTTCTATTCAAAATTCGAACTCAACCTCCACTTCCCACTACCCTCCGCACCTGGCCTCCTTGCTGCTTTCTTTCTTTCTTTCTTTTTTCCTTATGTAGTTTTTTCATTTTCTTGAGAGAGAGAGAGAGAGAGAGATATAGGGTTTCAACTCATTAATGGAGGTAAAGATCAATACAGAGATCAGGAAGTAGCTATAGCTTCTAGGATTCCGAAGAAAAGGAAGCTTCCTTTTGATTAAAAGGGTGTCGAGGGGCTAAAAATCATGAGCACGGCAAGATTCATCAAGTGTGTCACAGTTGGTGATGGAGCTGTTGGAAAGACATGCATGCTCATATCTTATACAAGCAATACCTTTCCCACAGTATGATAGATTATGTTTGATCAATAACACTTCATACTGTCTTTTACCCATGATCCAGCGTTCAAATAAATGATTAAATTAAACAATCTTGTGGTCTAAATGTCATTTAAGATCATGTTTTCTCTCTTCAATTCTTATAGGACTATGTGCCTACCGTATTCGATAACTTTAGTGCTAATGTGGTGGTTGATGGCAGCACAGTTAACCTTGGACTATGGGATACTGCCGGTAAGTACGAACTATGTAATTGTTTTTTTTTTAATTGATTATTATTATTTTCTAGAGCTAGGTACAAAATTATATGCGATTCCCTATACATTTTAATTAATTATAACGTAGTTGGGTGAACACAGGACAGGAGGATTATAACAGGCTGAGGCCTTTGAGTTACAGGGGTGCAGATGTTTTCTTGCTAGCCTTCTCACTCATCAGCAAAGCCAGCTATGAAAATATATCTAAGAAGGTTTCCCGTCAAAAACCCAAAAAATATAATTTTTTCTTCATTTCATTTGTGGTTCAAGTTCTTAATTCAGATCTCAGTCGACTAAATATTACACATCGATTTCTTGGCTCCCAGTGGATTCCTGAGCTGAGGCATTATGCCCCAACTGTGCCGGTAGTCCTTGTTGGAACCAAACTTGGTACGGATTAATCCTACTATATATATATGGAAATATATATATATATATATATATATATTATGTAATAACGTCTTGTTGATATAAATCTAATTAACATGTAAGTTTGGATGTGATCTCCGACAGATCTAAGGGAAGACAAGCAGTATTTGATTGAGCATCCTGGGGCTGCATCAATCTCAACTGCTCAGGCAAATCTCTATATCTATATATGTTTCTAGTCTCTTTTTCCCTTTGCTAACGAGTTTTTCTCGTCTGACGTTTGACGGAATTCATGGTAATAGAATATTAAATTTTTCGCAGGGTGAAGAGCTCAAGAAGGCAATCGGCGCTGCTGTTTACATAGAGTGCAGCTCCAAGACTCAGCAAGTAATTTGCTTAATTAATTAGCTGATGATGATCTTGATTTCTATGAACACGTTTTTTTTTTAAGAAAAAAAAAAGTTGGGAGGGGATTTTGAACTCCAAACCTTCATTTTAGAAATTGTGAGTTATTCAACCAGGCCATCTTCCTTTACTCTATAATGACATTTTAAGCCAGTGGCAGCAACGGTTTTGGGTGTATTTGAAATCGGAAAACAAATTAATTAATTAGTTTTTAAAGATTAGATAAAGAAAAATATTAGCTCGCCCCCCTTCATGTCTTAGTGCGAAAAAAGATCATGAAATAATTGAAGAAAAGTGAGTGTGGAGGAAGATAAAAAATGGGAAGGATAGATCTAACCGACCCTTGATTTCTCTTATTTGTCTTATATTTCATGCCAACATGTCATGGATTTTTGTCATATAAAAGGTATTAATAATACGAGGAATAAAGCTATCAAATCTTACAAATTATTTTAAGAGAAAGAATTTGTACAAGTCTCAAATAGATAAATTTCATGCAAATCCTTGTAAAAAAAAATAGATCACACCTTAAAAAAAGTGTAAAAATTTTATTAGTGAGACCTACTTTTTTACAAATAACATATATGAAATTTGTCTATTTGAGACTTGTACCTAGCATTACTCATACTTATTTATCTCTGGCGTATATCTAGCTAGGCTTCAAGTATTTGCACTGTTTTTTAGCATGCGCATAGATCAAGCTCCAAGAAAGGAAATCTAACTTTGGCTTTGCTGTGAAACCTCAGAATGTTAAGGCTGTGTTTGATGCTGCAATCAAGGTTGTTTTGCAGCCCCCAAAACCGAAGAAAAAGCGACGGATCAAGCCAAGGCCATGCACACTCCTCTAAATCTAATTCATGTTATTTTCTTCCTTGTAACAGCTAGCCACAACCCAACCCTCAGTCCCGGTCTTCATTCCTCTCCTGTATGATGTTTCCGACTTACTTTTTTTCTTTTTTCTTTTATTTTTCAATGCATTGTGCTTCTATCGAGTAATTATTGCGTAGTCTCAGAATATGGATACGCCGTCCTCACAATCTTTCATAGCTCAGATGCCAATGACAATTATAAGAATTAATGTTTACACAAACAATTAATTTAACATCATGGCATGTTGTGAGCGTCGTTTTGTACTTCAAGACTATCTAAATATAATTACTCCTCCTCCATGTAATGCTTCATATCAGTGAATATTATTTGTAAGATACCGTGCAACTGTAATATCTGTGAACAGCACAGTGTAAGATACCTGGCTTTGTATATTTTGTATTGTTGCACCATCAACATTAATTTAAGCTTTTGGCAGCGACTGTTGGACAATGAGCTGGAGGACCCATTGGAAATAAGTCGTACTCTTTAAATGCTTGACATATTCCCTTTTCAACTTATTAGCTAGCTAGGGCAGCCATTGATCCGTACTTCAAAAATTTGAATCTATCTTTGTGAGACAGAATATTCATAACAATGCATGCATATAAATTATAATGTTGTATATATTCATGCGCTTTGTACTAACAAGATCTAGATTTCCTTCTTCATCCAAATGAGTAGATCAGCCAAAAAGAGAGAACTCTCTCTCTCTCTCTCTCTCTCTCTCTCTCTCTCTCTAAGCTCACAGCAAAGTCTTCAAAGCCCGAATCTAATTTTTTCACTGAAGAGGAGGGGGAAGGAAGCCTCCTCTTTCTCCTTCTCCTCTAATTTTTTGTCATCTACCTACTTTTTCTATAAAGTTAGTTCCACTTTCTTAGTTGTTTTGTTTCCTCCAAAGTTGAAACAGACAAATTTGTAGATTTCTGGCAATATCTGAAAGACACGCGCCATACGAGAAGGCTCTGAGGTCACTAATACTTCGGAGAGAAGCAACATTTTCCTAAAAATCACCGAGCGCGCGTGACCCTCATGCGCCTCCCATATCCGCACGTGGACCTTAAAAAGCCTCTTCTTTCGGCAAGTACTTTTCTCACCACACGCGTTGGACCAACAGATTCGCCACATCAAGTCTTTCAGATCTAACTATTGTGGTAGAATGGAGATAGGCATGTGGGCCCCATGGAGTCTACCGAAGTAGGTTCAAACTGTAATCCGTCCATCTTTGCCACTATCTTAATGCTTTCTTTATCCTACTGTTTTTCTTATATATTGTTGGGATACTCTCATATCCAAAGAGTTTAGTTAAAAATTTGAATCGTTGGCACCTGACGATCACCACCCCCTTGTTAGTTCCTTGGCAGTCTCTTTCCACCACAACCCATGAGCCCCACTTTTTTACTTTTGATTGCAGTGCAAGAATCACATGTATTCCTTTAGGAGAGTGTGGAGTCTTGAAACGTCATATAACGCGATGGGGTTAGGATTTTTTATTTGGCTCTTTATTATAAGAGTTGTTCTATTTGGCCACAAGATCGTGAAGACAATGCAATGGACTTCCTCAATAGCCACTTCAAGACAAAATGCAGTCACTACAATCACCATGGCTTTCGGTCATGGGATTACAATCTCACTCTCGGATTGTATAAAAACCGCTACTTTGTGCGACTCCCCCTTAGTGGGGAAGAGTAGGAAACACTTATTTGCTTCCGATGCCTTTTTCTTTTTGTTTTCTATAGTATTGCACTAGTTAAGAAATGGTGTTTTCGGGGTCCCCTAGTACCCCTTATTCATATATTTACGTATCCTTTAATTATAACATATCGAACTTGCTTTAAAAAAAAAAAAACCAGACTTCAACATCCATTATATTTATAAATTAAAAAGGATTGACTCCGGTCTTGATTGAGCAACCTTTATTTAGGAGATGCTTGAGGAATGAGATAAGATGAGTATTTTTTTGAATAGTAGTAAGATGGTTTGTGAATAGTAGTGAGATATGTGTGATTTTAGAGTCCAAAATCTGAGGCAGACGTGGCAGGCAATTTCTGAGGCTCTGCTAGGGTTTGTTTTTTTCTTTATGATGATCAACGTCGAGGGCTCTTCTGGAGGCGTTGGTTGCTAGAGGAAGATCATTTGCTGATCTTATTGCTTATGCACCGCAACCTCTACTTGAGGTAGAAGTGCCATTCCGACTTCTGAAACAAGTTGATGGAGAAGTTTGTGTTTTGTTCTCGAAGGAAGAGATTGACCGGTCTGCTGCGCCATTCAAGAATTTGATGTCTTGAAGTTCTTGCTTCAAAGACCTTCACTGGATCAGATCAGGGTCTGTATGCATAATTGGTGGGGTCTTCTGAATCAACCGATTGTATCTGCCATGCAAAAACCTCAGAATGTATTTATTCGTATGGCTTTGGAGGAGGATTTTTCTAAGGCGATGTCTAGAGAAACATGTGAGATAGAAGGAGTACCATATAGAGTTTTCCACTGGTCACCCGATCTCAATGAAGATAAGGAACCGACAATGGTGCCACAGTATTGGTTATGCTTCCAGGGTTACCACCGAACTTTTATCATGATTCCTATTTACGTAGTATTTGTGCACCAATAGGGAGATATATTAAACGAGATAACATTACAAAGTGTGCAACAAGGATAAATGGTGAAAGAGTTTGAGTTGAAATGGATGCTTCTATGGATCCAATTCTAGGTTTTTGGATTGGGACTCCACGTAAACCAACGAGTTGGTATCAGGAGGTTACGTATGAAACCTTACCTGCTTATTGTAAGACTTGTTGTGTACAAGGCCACAATGACAAAACTTGTAAAGGGGAGAAGAAAAATTCTAATGGCAAAGTGAGTCAACCAAAGAAGATATGGGTTAAAAAGGATGTGCAAAGCCAGAAGGCAGAAAATGTTGAAATTGTTACGAAGTTGGGCGTGGATGGTAAGGATGCTATAGTATCTGAACCTCAGGCACACAAAAAGGTATTGGTGGGGACGTTGGAGGGATATGTGCATTTAGAGGGGTGTCTACTAGAACAAGGGGCTCTAATAGAGGACAAACAAACTGAAGTGGTTCATAAGGATGCTACTGGTACAGGGCAAGGGGAGTCTGAAGGGGTTGGAGTTGATCAGAATGCAGACTTAGAGGAAGGGATGTGTCGAGAAAGGGAGATGGAGATACATGAGATGACGAATGGTGGCTCAGTTCTGTTGCACAAAGAATCTGAGAATTGGGATTTAAAGGACAGGGTTCGTAGTTTTTCAAAAAATGAGGGAGACCTTGATGTGGAGGAGATGAACAAAGTAAAAGATGTTGTGTCAGACTCAGAAACTATGGAATATGTTCATGCAAAAAAGGAAGTTAAAAAGTTTAGAAGCTCTACTAGGGTTCCTAGCAAACCCTCTAGGCTGAATCTATGAATTGCAATTTTTTGTTTTGGAATGTTCGAGGGAACGGCACCTCGAAATGAAGGCTATTAAAGTTGGTTCGTAAGCATTACCCTAGCGTACTGGCACTGGCCGAGCCTTTTAAAAATGATGAAAAAATGGTGGAGTTGAGAAATGAATTGAACTATGTGGACTGTTTGTCGAATGGGGGAGCTGAAGGAAAGATTTGGGTTTTATGGGACTCTCAAGTGCAAGTCAGTTTAGTCGGCCGTAGTAATTAGCAAGTTACATGTTTGGTGACTATGGCAGGACAACGGGTGTTGATGTCCTTTGTTTATGCTAAATGTTTGGAAATAGATAGACAAGATCTTTGGTTAGAACTCTCTACTCGGAATACTTTGGGGTACACTTGGATTATTGCAGGTGGCTTTAATATAGTAAAAAATGATGCAGAAAGACGTGGTGGCATACCTCATTCGTTTGGTGCTATGGATGATTTTAATCAGTTTATTGATAATGTGGGATCAGTGGAAATGGCGTCTACTGGAGGTCCTCTATCCTGGTGTAATGGACATATATAGTGGATGGACAAGGAGTTGGGCTCGATTGGATAGGGCAAGACAACGAGTGGGGCTAGTGGAATGAAAATATATAGGCTAATTTTATATATATATGAACTATATATAGATGGAAAAACAAATTAATATACAGATCAATCATACCATATTATTATATCCATCCAATCTGGTAAATACATACTAATATTATCAACTAAACATTTTGAAAATAAAATAATATATGCATCAACCATAGTAATATACATCCTAAAGAAATTTGATATAAGTTTACAAAATGCAGTTTGATAGAAGTTTTAAAAATGAAGTTAACTTTACAAAAGTGTGTTTCATATTTCTTTGCAGAATCAATTGAGATGATATTTAGGGCTTGTTTGGATATAAAAATCATCTTACCTCATATCATCCCATCATTACAACTTTTTTCAAATTTCCACACCAAATATAATAAACAATTCAATTTTTTCAAATCTCAAAACAATAATAATATTAAAAATTAGTATTCTAACAATATTTTATTCAACTCATCTAAAACTATCTCATATCCTATCATCTCATCTCACTATCTAAACGAGCCTTTTTGTGGCGTTGCTCTTTCAGTTAGTCTAAATCTGCGCCAAGTTGGATTATCCACTCTTTTTGCGAGGTTTTTTGGCCATATTTTGCAAGAATGGCAGGTGGTCCTGGATGATATGAGTTGATAAATTTTGTTTTGATTTATGATTCTATCATTTGAATTGAAAGATTTAAAAAAATGTAATGTTATCTCGCTAGTATGATTCATAAAATTAATTGTTGAACAACCTAGTGCTTCTTCTGTAATTGCACGAAATATCACTACAGCTAATTGTCTTGTACCAACATTGACTTCAACATATGCTCAAAAACTATTAGCAACAAAAATATAGTTATGTGTTAAATGTAAACAAAAGGTTTAGGGAGAAAGTAAATACCGTGGTTGTGCAAGGCTTATATGTTTACAATGGTAACACAAAAATATTTCGTTGTATTCATAATTTATTCCCTTGTTACATCCAATGCAAGACATATAGAAGAAAATTTGCTGGAGGTCAACCACATTTATCTTCCCTTTTACTCAAGATTTTGGTTTCTACATGTTATTTATAACTAATATTAAAATTATACTGTTATAATATTCCATAGTTAGCAAGCTATTGTTAAGAATATAATTTTATTGTCATGGGTTGTGAAGTTTTCAATAGTTCTGCAACATCAGAAATGTTAGTTAATCAACGAACACTATGAGTAGAGGCAGTTGCGTGTGTTGGATCCAAGCATTTTATAATCATGTCTTCAAGTAAGGAGTCATTGAGTGTTGCCTTGAAAATTTTTTAAAAATATATTTAAAACAAAGAAAAAAATTTTGAAAATATAATAGTTATATCTTGAAGTAATGAATTAATAAATGTTTGTCTTAAAATTAATAAAAAATAAAACAAAACACATATTATCACTTTTGCAATGTTGCTCAGCCAGGAATCATATGATTGATTGTAAACACTCTTGTTGATCGGGATGACAAAGAAAGTCCTATGTTAAAAAGATGTGTTAGATATAGTGTAGGCATATTATATAAAACCAAAATATAAAATTGTTATTTTTTAATAATACCATTGCAATAAGTCACTTTTAATCGTATAGCAAGAATGGTTGGTTTAGTTTCAATAATTTTTTAAATTTGTTCGCATTCAGCAACAACAAATCGAGTCCACATAGTCAAACATATAGAGTTCAATCTACAAAAATGAAGTAAGAGTAAGCAATAGTTATATGTCAATAGATGGAATTAGAAATAAATTAGTATTGAAAATGCAATACGATAAATAGATAATTTAAAAAAATATGTTTACATTTGATCAATCACATATATTTCTTGCAGTATTGTGAGACCATTTGCTGTGTTTACTTCTCTAGATGGCATAATGTATAATGTAGGGCTGTGCAAAATTCTGAAATTTTCAACTCCGCCCGACATTCTCTCCGATTCCGACTCCGTCAGAGTCGAAGTAGCGGGAATTCGGAGTCAGAGTTTGGAGTAGTTCTGAATAGGTAATAGGAGTCGAAGCTCGAAGAAGCTCCGAACTCCGACTCTGATTTTAAAAAAAAAAATGAAACAACGCTACTTAATGTGGAACGGTATCGTTTCATCACACGGGAGGTCCAAAATGCAGGTCCCCCCTTCCCGAATCCCTTATTCCTTCTTCAGTCTTCCTTCTTCCTTCTCCCTTCTCTCTCACGTCTCACATCTGGACTCTGAACCAGTGAAGTGTCTCGCGTCTCTCTCACATCTCACATCTCGCGTCTCTATTGCCAGCGTGCCGCCGTTCCTCTTTGCTCCTCCGTGCGACTTCAATACGAGATTCAACCTTCATTCAGCTTTCGCCTACAGTGAGAGTGAGGGGTTCCGAGCCCTAAAATTAAATCAAGCAATTTAATTTTCTGTACACGTCTCTTATGAATTGGTATTTTGTTGTGATTCTTATGAATTGGTTTTGTAAATTTGTAGTAAGGAAATGTGTTTGATGAATTGTATGATGTGTTTGTAAGTTTGTGTTGTATGCATGCAATGTGTTCGATAAAATGTGCAAGTGAATCAAGAGATTTAAATGGGTATTTGAATCAAGAAATGAGCTCTCTGTTGTTTGAATCAGACACACTTTGAAGCCCTTAATTGTTTGACTGGGTGGAATAAAGTTCAAGTACCTATGTTTTTTATTCTCATAGAGGAGAGTGTGTGTCACACAGTGTGTGTGTGTGTGTGTGTGTGTGTGTGTGTGTGTTTTGTAGTTGGTATTCATTTAGACACAAAATGGTGCATTTTGCTTTGGTTTAGTTTTGTAAAGACTCGGTTGTTTAGTATTATCATCATCATCATCATCATTATTTCAATCCTCAAGTTCACCATAATCAATCTAATTGTTTGTTAACATAAAATATATACAGAGCTTTTCATTGGGTGTACGCAGATCAAACATCATGAAATAGATATTACAATATTTATTACAGTATATGTGAGTCTCTCATATGATATTAAAGGTTAAATAAGTTTTAATTAGCCTGTTATTTAATTATTATTTACAAGAGAAAAGAGTGTTCCACTGTTCCAAAGTGGTGGCACATTTAAATTGAGCTCTCAGATCTAAGCATGTCATACTTAGACACGCATAATGAATGGAGTTCCACCAGCATGTTCAAAAAGAACATGAATATCTTTTTGTTGTTGCCCTTTTTCAGTGATATATAATTTTCCCACCTTTATAAGATTCTTTTTCACATATATCCTTTGTTTTTCTCTTGATTTTTCATTTCCTGAGAAAAAATTCTCTTACTGAATAAAAATTTACTGCACTCATTTCCTCTTCATCATAGAAATCTACTATATGCTTAGAGAAAAATAGAAATCTGCACAATATATATATATATATATATATATACACATGTGTTATGCATGTTTGCTTTTCTCTCATTTTCTCTCATATAGTTTTCAATCTGGCTAAATATGGCTAATTATGCAGCTGATCCTGAATCATCAATGACAATCGATAGGGTGAAGCAAAGTCAAAAAGTAGGGGTACCAAATCCCACAATTAGCTGCTAACCTTCTTTTTTTTTTTTTTTTGTACTTTTATCTCTTTTTGGCTCGGCAATCAGGCCACCTTTTTGCATAAGAAAATCATATAACACAAAGTTGAACAAAAATCCATAGTATATAGCCTAGAAATGAGCAAACATGGTCTTGTGTAACTCATGAGGTTAGAAAATAGATTGACCTTACAAATATAGGCAGAGACCCCAACTCATAAAGTGGAAAACAAAATTTAATGTACAAATATATATGTTTGATAGAATCCTCAACAGTAGTAGTGATGGTGCTGAAAATCACATATGATCAGATCAATGATAATGATGGTTTTTGGGCATATGCAATAATCTCTTAAGAAAATGAGATTATTTGTGGAAAGAGCTGCAGTTTTGTGCCACTCATGGTCCATGTGAACAAATGGGGTGCTTATTCAGGAGTCAACATCTGCTTATTTCAAAGTAATTCTGTTTTTGCTTATTTTTTAAACTAATTTTTCGCTTCTATTTTATTTTTTCAACTTCTTTAATTATGATATGGATCATAGACCTAGTCGAGATGATCGTCCAGAAGGGGATGTGGCGGATGCCAATGCTACAACTCCTACACCAGTGGGTACTTCCACCCCTAGATCCATATCTAGGGCAGCTACATCTAGAGTAGCTACATCTTGTGTGAGTAGATGACTCTCACTCCCAGTAGATATAAAGGATAAGGATATGTTCAACGAAGAGAAGATGTCCATTGAGCAAGATCAACCACCACGACCTTCTAAAAATAAATCATGAACATGGGAGCATTTCACCAAAATTTCTAGTGATATTGCAAACCCGATGGCAAGATGTCATTACTGTAGGCAACTTTGTGGATACCATTCTAAGAAGTAAGGCACCAGTGTGTTAATAGCACATTTAAATGGTTGCCAATGATATAAGATATCGAAGGGATTGGCAGCCACTAATTAGACCAACCTCAGTTACCAGACTTCTATAGCCACTGATGGTACACAAACTAAGAAATTGGTCATCCCTCAATACAGTGAGAAGATGTTGAGGGGCATACTTGCAGAGATGATAATTACTGAAGAGATGCCCTTTACCACAATCGAGAAAAGAGGCTTTCGAAAGTTGCTAAATTTTGTTGAGCCACAATTTCTCATTCTATCACGGTATACGGTGATGCAAGATTGTATGAAGAGGCATGCAAAAGATAAGGTGAAGATGAGGAAAAATGTTTATTACCACTAGCTAGAGAGTGTCGTTTACGACTGACACATGAACGTCCATACAGAATGTCTGCTACATGTGTATCACAGCACACTACATTGACAGTGAGTGGATTTTGCATAAAAAAATTATTGGCTTTAAAGATATTGTGGATCATAAAAGTGCATCCATTGGGGCGAAGATGGATGATTGTTTAAAGGACTGGGAAATTCGAAAAGTGATATGTATTACAGTTGACAATGCCAGTGCAAATGAAACAACAATTGATTGGTTTAAGTGGAACACGACGATGAGAGATGATGTCATTCGGGCCCACAAGTTTATTCACATTCGATGTTGTACTCATATCATCAACCTCATAGTTGTTAAGGGGTTAAAAGAGGTTGATGATTCCATTATCCGAGTCTGCAGCATTGTACGATATGTGATGGGTTCCCCTCAAAGGCTTGCCAAGTTTAAGACAATAGCAGAAGATTTTAAAATTAAATGTTCTAGTATGTTGTGCTTGGACGTTCCGACTCGATGAAACTCTACATACATGATGTTGGATGTGGCACAGAAGTACCAAAAAGCATTCGAGCGGATGGAGCTCGAGACTGGGGGCCTAAGGTATGCTTTGTTGGAGCCAGCAGAACAGGGGCTCGGTGCGCCAGACACACATGATTGGACCAGTGTTAGCTACTTTGTTGAATTTTTAAAAATTTTTTATGACATAACCATGCGGCTATCTAGATCCAAATATACGACTGCAAACTCATTCTTCAACGAACTCTTGGAGCTTCACTTCCTGTTGGAAAATAGTTGTACTGACTCTGGTGGATTGTTATCTGCTATGGCTACGAGTATGAAGACCAAATATGATAAATATTGGGAGAATATTGAGAAGATAAAAAGATTGTTATTTGTGGCTGTAATCCTTGACCCCTGATATAAGTTGGTCGTTCTAGAATTTTGGGTAAATTCCGTCCTCGGGGCAATGAAGGCTGCAGAGTTTACTAGAGTGCTAAAAAATGATATTGATGACCTATATAATCACTACAACAATAGTTGTCAGCTTCATCCGCAGCTGGTAGCTCCTCACATTCGAGGCCGACGGGGTCAACAGCTTCCTCGGGTGATACTGACCCATCTGTAGGGGTTAGAGGCCATCGTATTATACATCAGTATCATCAACTCATGTTAACAAGGAATATTATGCATTGTATATTTGAGGTTGAACGATATTTTAAGGAAGCTATCGAGGCACTTAGTGATGTATTTCAGTTATTAACTTGGTGGAAAATTAATTCCACCAAGTATCCAATCATTTCCCATATAGCCCAAAATGTGATAGTCATTCATGTCACTACGGTTGCCTCAGAATCGGCATTTAGCACTGGAGGTCACGTGTTGGATGCTTATCGGAGTTCATTGTCACCGCCAACCGTGGAGGCCTCGTTGGCACACAAAATTGGATAAGTGAAACGCTCATTGGACTAGATACCATTGGGGTTGATACTGAGAGCTATAAGCTTGAATCAGATAAGTTTATATGCTTTTAAATGATTATTAATTATTTTTAATATTTCTAACTTCTACTTTTTATGATTTTATAAATCTAATTATAAACCCTAACATAATTGCCAATGACTGAGAAATTGAGATGAACACCCATTAAGAGTTGGGATAGAATTGAGAGAACCCCATTTCTTAGAAAAAATCAAATTCCACTTTTACCGTGTTCAATATCTTATTATCAATTTTTTTTCATTTATTGATTGCAACTTTCTATCTTCATTTCAAGCATGACCAATGGACCAAAAAACATTTGAGTGAAATCCGTGTTTAATATTTATGTAATTATATTTCAAGGCTAAGTCAATGTTGTTATTACGTTATAAATGAGACTGTTATAACTTATGACTATATCATACATGTTATTTAGTTTTTAAACTATTGTATTTAAGGTTTTTTTTTCATCTTTTCAGTATATTTTTTTACAGATTTGGAGTTGGGTTTTGGTGATCATATTTATGTAGTTATATTTATGTAGTTACATTACATTATGCTCGATTTGAGCAAATACTGAAACAATGACCCACCACATGATACTCTTATTTAGGCCGCATTGTTTTTTGTCTTTTTCTTTTTCATATTCTCCAATATTAATTATCTTCTTTGCAATTAGGATTTTGGCCAATTGAGTCATGTTGCTTAAAACCTTTATTAGTATCAGATTCTTCATTCTTTTGCTGCTAGTAACGTTTTGAATCTTTTGATATATATGGTAGTACTGGCGCCCCAAAGGCATTTTAATTTTTCTCCACAACGTCCTATATATACAAAACAAACATCCTAAGCCGAGCCAACGTACAACTCGATCTGTAAGAAACGTAGAGAAACTAACGGTCGGACTCCGATCGGAGGTTGGATTTCCGTCCTCTGTTCCGAACCCCGATCAGAAGTTGGAGCTCCAACTTCCGATCGTAGTCAGAGGGAAATTTTGGCTCCGACTGGAGGTCAGAAACGACAACTCCGACTCCGTCGAAGTCAGAGCTCAACCCTAGTATAATGTAATTGCCAATAAATCTAATAAATTAAAACTTTTTAGTTTGTTAATAAACATAGTTATGAAAGAATTTGAAAATTTTGAATAGACATTTACCTATTTCTGCAATTGAATTTTTATAACTATCGAGTTTACTAAATGGAATGATATTATAATTTAGTGGCTACAATGCTTTTTCATCATATGAAATTTCTACAATAATTGTCCTTGAGTTTATAATCCATTGATATTGATGGGTTTCAATTCTATGTTTAGAATCTAGTGGCTTCACATAAGCATTACTGATGCAGTATGATTGGAATATATGCAAAGTGTCATCACGCGAATCACTATTTTTATCAAACATGGTGGCTTGCAGTCGATTGATCTGCAAAATAATAAAATAATATATTTTTAGTAGAGACTAATATATGGTTATTATTATTAAGATAATGTTTTATATTATGAAAATAAAGTTACAATTATTTATAAATATAAAAAATAACAAGTACCATACATCGGAATCAATCAAGGTAAAATTTTGATATTTTAACGATGAATATTGTGTTGTACGTTTTGGAGACTTCTCTACTACAAGCATTTTAATTTTTCAATTTCTTGTGCTCGACATGATATCCTTGATGGATGTATAAATCTTTCGCATATTAGACATTGATCATGAGAAAAAGAAATAAACGAATTAATATTTAAACTTTAACTTTTATAAAATAAGGACAATATGAATATTGTAGATTATTCAATCAACTTACTTGTATAATGTTAAAATGAATATGCCAAGCTTAATAATTCTCTATACATAATATTTTTTGTGTAATTTTGTTGAGATGTATCAGTTGATATTGGCTTGATTAGAATTTTTACTGAAGCAACAGTCTTAACTCTTAATAATGCAACATATAATTGTCCATAAGAGAACACGGGTTGTGGCAAACATATTCGTACAAAATCTAATGTTTTGCCTTCTATTTTGTTGATAGTCATTGCAAAACTTAGTCTGATAGGAAATTGAATTCTCTTGAATGAGAACCCATTCTTTTCATGAGGGTTTGGTAAAAATAGAATTCTTGGTACAAAACTATTTTACCACTATGATGACAAATTGCAATTTCTGTATTAATGACATTACGTTCAAAGTTACGACCTCTCAGAAGAGTTCCATTGCATAAGCTTTCTGAAAGATTAATGTTTCTAAATAACATGATTGGAAAATTTTTCTTAAGTAGAAATTCATAAGGAGGAACCCCATTTGGTATTAAAGTAATCAAAAAATCATTCATAATGTCTAGTTCAAATGCATCAATTATTTCATCGAAACTATAATATTTTTTGAGTTCACAGGAAACATTTGTATAAGTGTAGCATTTATTTCATCAACATAATTGTTTCTCAGAGTCAATATAGTTAGATTCAACATTTCAGACAAATTTTGGAGTAATCATGAATGTTACAAAAAACATCTTTTAATTTTTGCAAAGAAACAACATAATTTTCATAACAGATAAGCATATCATCAAGAATTCTTGTCTTTTTTTCAATTATGATTGGCAATACTCCGTTGCCTAATTGAAACAAGTAATTTGAAAAATCTGAATCTAATTTTGTTCGCATTTTTTTAATTAAGTAAATCTTGATCAAAGTAGGCCATAAGTAAGAGGAGAGTAAACTTGCATCAACTTATTCATGTCTTGTACCTTTTTGAACAATAAGTAAAATTTGCTGAAAATCTCCACCAAATACAACAACCTTGCCACCAAATAATAATTCTGAATCATTGATATCCCGATGCATTATGTCCAACGCTTCTATAGATTATTTTTTTGACATAGTAGTTTTCTCCTATATGATTAACTTTGCAACACATAATAATCTTGCAATTCCACTTTGTTTACTAACATTGCAAGTGTTGTTTTTGTCAAAATTTGATGAAATTTTTAATCACAAATGTGCTATTCGGCGGCCTCCAGATAAAATAGATGCAGCAACACCAGATGATGCAGTTGTAAGTGCTATTAGCTATTTAAATCTTAATGTAGCAAGAAGCGTACTATATAGAAATATTTTTCCTATTAAACCTAAACCATCAATAAAGAATGAACTTACTTGATTTGAGAAAACCTTTTGTAGCATTAAATCATAAGCATGTTGTTATTCATCATTGAGAATTATTGATGCTAGAAGATCTTCTTCTGAAATTATGATAGTCAATTAATCATTAATCTCCGTAGATTGAAGTTGGTCTTCCTCAAAATAAATATCATCATCTAAAAAATGAACCATGTTAATGTCATTTCCCAGTGACTCAAATGTGGAAGAATGCCTTAAAACTTCACTTCTGACATTTATAGAGTCATTTTCAATTTTTTTAAAGTCAGGTGACATACTTTTTTCAAAATATTCCCACTGTTCTCTTAAATTTGTAAGATTACAATAAATCAAGATTGTGGCAAATAGTCGCTTCAAACTGTATGGCATTTGGTACACTGATGCGTCATGTAAACAATATTTCAAGCTATTATATGTTTCTAGCAAGCCATGCAATGTTGCTGTTTCACAAAATGTTGGAGCGAAGACACCATTAACTGTTTTGAGGTGATTAAAAGATAGATGACCCCTTATATGATTTAATCATATTCTCAGATAATACATTTCACCTTCAAGTAGATTTGTTACAACAATTCTACTAATAACTGTTTGTTTCTTTCAAATAGTCTAAATTTTATATTGATTGCTCCAAACAAAAAATTCAGAAAATTCTTTATACAACAATTTTTAAGACTTTTCATTTACAATATTTGTTGAAAAAAACTATGTTAGCATTGATTTTGCATAAAAGTCAGAGTTCACAAGATTGTTCAAGTTTTGATTTGCAGGAAAAATCACCAAATGTAAGTGTAGGCTATATACTTCTAGATGCATCTTATTTACAATAAATCCAAAAATCCTCCACATGGCTTCAAGTGCAGCAATCCACCGAGCTGATTGAAATAATTCAATTTCATCAATGGTTTGACTATCTTGTTCAGAGATTACATTAAAGGTAACACGGTCATGACCTTTGTAGATGTATTTGTAAAGATACTTGACTGCTTTAATTATAGAGCATATCTCAACATTGATGTGAGAATCAAATGTTGTAACCAAATACTGATTATACGAAACAACCCAACAGTTATCTAACTCTTGTCCTCTAACCTTAGTAGTAATTTCATTATCACTACACATATATCACAGAAAACAATCATTTTCAATAATTGTATTAGGCATAAAGTTCTTCGTATAATGATTTTTGGAAGTACCATTTTTCTACATACAGACATTGGTTGGATTTAACATTCCACAGGGGTTATGCATCATATGTTAGACAACAACTTTATAAAGAAGTGGATTTTTATTTTTATCAGGTATTTCTCCTGATACAATTATTCTAGAGCATAAATCTTTCAAACTGTTTGTAATATAATCAAGAAATGAGCATGTGAAAGTCCTCTTTCTTTGTGCTTAATCACATATACATATGCTGCAACTTTGACAAAGATTTGTCACTTGAATAGTTGATTTTTGAGTTCTTCTAATTTTGCACTGAAAATTCTAGCAATGAAATCAGGGCGATTTTGTGCCTCTTGTTATAGACCTAATTCATCTAAAATTTATTTCCAAGTTACATTACATGTCATTGTTAAAAAGATATCTAGTTTTCCATAACATTGGACTAAAGTTATTACTTCTATATATCTTTTCTGTATATCTCTTGATCCTCCAATAAAAGAAGAAGGCAATATAATGCATTTACCAATTTTGGAACCATCTGTTTCTCCAAGTGAAAAACTATCAACAATGCCATGATATACTTCAGATTAAATTTGTTGTTTTTTATTATGGAAATAATCTAACCTTGATGTTTCAATATTAACACGCATATCAACCACGAATTCTTGCAACAAACGACTAGAGCATAACAAAATAGATCTAATATTTTCTATAATCTATAACTTGTAATAATAATATTCATGGTATGAAACAATTGGCTCTTTCCTTTTCTTTTTTTTTTCAACACTACAAAAATTAAATTTGAAAATATAAGATCATTCTAAATTTTGGAATTAGAACATTACAATATCAGAATATAGAAATTATTCTGACCTTGCGTTTCTCTTAAAAGTAAATCATCAACTGATGTTGATTCTTGGGATCCAAGCAGTGTTGATATTTCATTTGGTGGAAATCGTGTACATTTTCTTACTCTTTGTATGTCATTGTGTCAACCAGTATCACCATAAGAAATAATAATGGATATTGAAGTGCATCATAACATTCAAAGTAGTATTGAAGTATATGACTATCATTTGAATGATTGTGAACCATAATATTTCTTCCACTCAATTACTCTTAATCACTATTTTCAATCCAAATTACTGCCACTTATGATGCTATAGGAGCATTAAAAACACATTGATCTAAATCAGGATCTGATCTGATATAAATTTTGTGACTTTTCAAGTTGGGTATATCGCCAAGTCTTTGGGAAAAAAAAACAGAATATGTAAATGGCCATGAGTTGAGCAATAATTGATGCGTCCAATCTTCCTGAATCAGAAATATGATTCTGTAATTCATATTTAGTATCGTAGAAATATAACTCTAAATAAGAAGGATGTCCTTGAACTAGAAATGTATAGATTCTTTTATTTTTTTTCTGCAGAGATCTCTATCAAATTTAACTTCAAATGATGTAAACACAAATTTGTTGTTATATGTGCGCACATACGTTAAAAATTTGGCAGTCTCAGCTATGTTTGAACAAAATAGATGATAAAGTTGATCATGAACATCGTTTGTAGCTATACAAATTGTTCCATCAACACAGCAAAAGTCGTTTGTTTCACGATAAAATCTTTTTACTCCATAATATTTACAACACGGCACCAATAGCAAATAGTTTGTCTTATTTAGTACAGTCTGTAATATTTATCTAATGTGAGCAAATTGATAAGGCCGTTTACCTAAGGCACAAAAGAAAGATATTGTAAAGAATATAAACAAATTTTTAAAATTTTACACAAATTCTCATAAAAAAGATTGTTGTAAAAATAACAAAATGCTAAAAAGAAGATGAAAAGAATGATTTAATGTTATAGTTTTTTCTTACGTTGATAAGATCTTTATGTACGTACTACTTTCACAGTTGAATTGGTCTTAAAGAGTATAAGTAACATATTGAATAAAATGTTTACCACTTTCAATATAATATCAAAAATAAAAAGTTTCATTTAAAAAGATCAAGAAAAATGAAAGCTATACAATAAACTTGTTCGATTACAACTTGATGACATATATTTGAAGTTTCTATAGATGTATTTGTTAATCTTGGTGGCAAAGAATCTGTTGAATTGTTCTGATTATCATAACCTATTGTATTGAGGGTAGATGCATCAATTTCTTGATTAGTCGAAAAGATACTCATCTCTTGAGAATATCCAACATCTTGTGAAAGGGAAATCTCAATTGGATTGATATAATCATGAGAGACACGTCTTTTTGTTGTAGAACATTAGCATTTCATCACTATTGAGAATTAGTGTATAATCATTTAAACATTTGTTTCATAGACAAAAGATTGTCCAAGTTGAATAGTACCACTTGTTGATGCATTATGTTGATTATACATTTATCTCCTTTTTCGACGCAACATTTCTTTTTGTTCTTCTAGTAGGAGATTATGTGTAATTATTTTCGTTAATTGTTTTGCACGACTTTGTGACTTTTTTAAAAGAAATTAGATAAAAATATTGATCCAAAATATTTCTAATGAAATTTTCATAATTTGTTTAGATCATTTTACCATTATTCATTTTGTTTGTCAAGAAAAGAGGTATGTCAATGATTGCGTTGAATTGAAAAAATCAAATCCAAGTGAAGGAATGATCAGCACAATTAATTTGGAATTGATATCTAAAAGTAAGTACAATTGTCACTAATAGATAATATGTAAGTGTTTATACTGAGAAGTAAGATTTATGTAAAAACAATTATATATAAGAAAGACAATTCTAGTAAAAAAAAATATAAAGATAGAAAAGCACATTTATGAAACAAAACAATATAATAAATACATACAAAATCAAAGAATTGAACATATAAAGAATAAGAATTACAAAGGAGAATAATAGCAAAAATTAATGTCCATAATATTGAAATAATAAAAACAAAACAAAACATAACCTTAAATCAACAAATAAAATATACAAAGCCAACAAATAAAATGAAAACACACAAACAAAGCTTGGTAAATGTTCAAAGTAGTGGCAGCTGAATTGAATATCTTGGTAAGTACAATTATGAAACACAATAATATAATAAATAAGTAAAAAATCAAATATTGAACAGATAAACATTAAATATTTATACTCAACAAATATTGAAAATTTCAAAACAAAATAATACCAGAAATAAATCAGCACATTATTCAAATATTATAAATACTGCATACTACCATTCTAAATTAAAAGATAAAATTTAGAAAGGCAACAAATATATAATTGAAAAATATATTAAAATCAAAATGTAAAGCATACCAATAAGCAAATTATATTTGGAAAATGTGAGAGAAGAAATCCAACAAATTAATAATATCAATTAACCTCACAAAGGTTAACAATAAAAGGTTAAAACTCATATTTTTGCTTAAATTTTGTATAACAAATTACAACAACAAAACTAAGAACATCACTATGAATGTTAACATTCAACTTGTATGGCCGTTGTTTCTTGCTATGGGTGGGCAAAGCCGGGGCTAGGTGAGAGGGATGGTGGAGGAAGCTATTTTTCGAAGTCTAGGTGGAGGCTACCGAAGCTCGCGCGAAGGAGGGGCGGTGGAAGAAGATCGAGCTAAGGAGGAAGCGTTTTAGGTGACAGAGGAGGAAGAAAAGAAAAAAGAATGAAGAAAAAAGGAAAAAGGAAAAAGAAATTTAAGAAGGGTGGCTGCCATAAGTTAGAGATGAAACCTTAGGCTGCTTTTTTTTAGGTTGGACTTTTTCAAGCTGGGCTTTGTGTTTATTTGTGTAGTGTACCTCTGCTTTTTGCAAGATTTTAATTGGTATTTGTATTTTGTTTATCTCTTTTTTAATGAAAGAAAATAGACTCTACTAATGTCCATAGTTAGATGGTTGGATACCCCTCCCCTTATGGAGGATAAGGTGGTTGGGATTCCTCTCCTCATTTGGAGGATGGGGGTGGTTGGGATACCCTTTCCTCATTTAGAGGTAGGGATATGTTTTATCTTTGTTTTCTCTTATGAGAGTTTTTAGAAGTTTAGACAATGTCCATCGTAAAGTAATTGTATGTGAGGAGGCGTACAACAGATGTGTAGTTTGACTTGTATTCAGAGTTTTTTCTGTATTGGCTAGCCACAACTGTAACTTCCTTTATGAATGAAATGAAGTTTATTTTATATATATATATATATATATATATATATATATAAAAGGCTTCATTTCTGTTTTTATAATTTTGTTTTCTTTTTGTTGGGATATTTCGTAAAAAGAATAAATGTTTAGTCTTGACAATAAATGTAACAATAACAAAGATGAATTTCGAAACAAAAATATCTAACTACATAAATGTTTTTTGTTTTCCTGATGACTTGACAGGTTCTTTTTCATCAAAAAGAACAAATTCTATTATTTGAAATATTGATTGTATTCTCTTAAAAAAAAACATATTGTTACAAAAAAAATAATATATATCCATAATGTTTCTTTTGTTTCTAAAAAGAAAGAGATATATAAAACAATATTTTAAAAAAATAAGAACATCTGAAATATTATCAATATTTTATTAATTCTTTTTTTCATTTATCTCATTTTCTTTAGAAATAAGAGAAACTTCTTGAATATATTTTGTTTTTTTTTGTTAGAATATGTTTTGTTTTTTTCGTAAATAATACAATAAAATCTTCAAATTATAAAAGTTTCAATTTTCTTATGAAAAGAATTTACCTGAAAAATCAAATAAAATCAGAAATAACAAGTAGTTGCATAAACAAAATTCACCTTTTGATAAGCTTACATTCAGATTTGCCAAGAACAGTTTATGTGTGAAAATTTTCATATGAAGTTTTTAAATTCTGTGTAGAATTGCTTAATGGCAGAAAACAAATTTTCTAAAAATTTTATATTAAATGAGTTTTCTTTTTAGTGAATTTCAATAGAAAATTTTAGAATTGATTAATTCTGATATTTTGGCAACAAATATATATAGCAAGGATATAAAATTTCAACAGAAAAGTATTTAGCAGCTTAACTTCTTCTCCTGATGTATTGACAAGATTTTTTTCACTAAAAAGAAAAATTATTATAATTTAAAATATTGATTGCATTCTTTCAAAAAAAAAAATACATATCATTACAAAAATTATAAATTTTTCTAAAAAGAGTAATGCTACGTACAGTCCTCATTGGAGGGCTACATTACAAGCCTAGTTAATTTTATCTTTAAACTTTTTTTCAAAATTACAATAATATCTTTAACAAAATGATACTTTTTTTCTATTTAATGAAGAGCTTGCACATGCAGTCTCCATTTGGAGACTACAAATAGAATTTCTCAAATTAAAATATACCCAAAATGTTTCTCTTGTTTTGGAAAAAAGACATTGATAAAAAGATGTAAATAAAATAAGAACGTTCGAAATATTAAAACAATTTTTACGTTCAATATTATTATATTATTTTTTCAAAACATTTTTATATCTATCTCTTTTTTTAACAACAGAAAGTTTATCGATATATTTTCTTTTTTCGTTACGATAAGTTTTGTTTATTTGTAGATAATGCAATAAATTTCTCAAATAATAAAACTTTTATTTTTTTATGGTATGAAAAAGAATTTACTAACAATTAAATAACATCAAAATCTTATCGATGGTTAAAATTTGTAAAAAGAAAAATGGAGACAATTTCAATTGTATGTTGAGTTTTGAGAAAAGTTTGCATTTGTTTCAGTTTTTAATTCTGATGTATTGGCAAACATTTTTTTCATTAAAAAAAGAATAAATCTTTACAACCTCCTAACACTCCACACTCTACATTTTTTTTTAATTTTTTTAATTTTTTAATTTTATTAAATTTTTATTATATGAATAATGAATAGAAAATTTAAAATAATTAAAAAACAATAAACTCAAAATAAATTTAAAAAAAATATTAAAATATTTAAAAATTTAAAAAAGTGTGAAGTGTGGAGTGTGGTGGAGGTTGTGTAGTAAAACTCTATAGTTTGAAATGTTTATTACATTTTTTAGAAAAAAAAAATATTTATTGTAATAAATTGTAACAACAAATTTAAAACACCGAGATCATTCCTCCTTATATAAAAAAAGAAATAAATAAAATAATTTTGAATAAAATAATTAGGAATTTTTTTTAAATGAATTCTTCTTCTAATAAGGATGCTTAACAAACATAAAAAAAATCATCACGAAATTTGCCTTATACAAAATAATAAGTAAAAATGACCAAAATTTTATACAAAATTCACAAAGTGCACAAATACAAACCTCAAAACAAATAGCCAAAACTTGCTGCAAAAATGAAACTAAGACAAATTCAGAATGTCATTAGATGAACAACCAAAAATGATTATAAAATCATGAGCAGAAACAAGTAAAAATCGGAGAATCTCATTGTTGCAGTTTTCTCTCTACTGTTCTCTCGGGGCTCTCCTCTTTCATAGAAAGGTGGAGTTTTCTCTCTACTGTTCTCTGAACGTAGAGGCTCTCTCTTGGACTTTGTCTTAAGAGAGTTTCTGTCGTGGGATCCCCTGAAGTAAAGCATAGTGTTACGGTATGGCTGAATATTTGTCTAACCTTTACGAAGTTTTGAGACTTACGGAAGAAGAGAAGGAGGAAGTTCTCATTCCAAATGAGGAAGTTCTTAACTTTATAGCAAAAAGTAGGAATTATCTGGCTGCTCTCATTGTTGCATAGAAGGAAATGAATAGAGGAGCGTTTCGAAATACCATGAGTAAAGCTTGGAAAGTAGAAGGTCAGGTTTCCTTCAAACACCTTGGAACCAACAGGTTTTTGATCGAGTTCCAGAATCACATGGAAAAGGAACGTATACTTTCGGGAAGACCCTGGTCGTTTGACAAGGCCTTGGTTTGCTTGTTTGATTGTGAAGGCTGTGTGGCTCCAAAAGACATTGAGTTTAAGGAGGAACCATTCTGGATTCAGCTTCACGACCTGCCTTTTGCAGGAATGAACAAAACCATGGGTGAAAAGGTTGGAGCAGCAGCTGGAATTGTTTTATCAGTTGACGTGGATGCTAGTGGTATGGCCTGGGGCCATTTTCTTAGAGTTAGAGTCTTACTCGATATTTGTAAGCCTCTTATTCGGGGCAAGTTCATTAACATGGGAGGAAAACGCTTTTGGATTCCATTTAAGTATGAGAGACTCCCATTATTCTGCTTTCAGTGTGGTGCCATTAAACATACGGGTTTGTCTTGTCCTAATCCTTCTTGGGGGGATATTGCTAGTGAAGGCTCAATACCTCAGTTTGGCTCCTGGTTGCGAGCTAGCACACAGCTGAGGAACTCTCCAATATTCAGTAAGAGAGATGGTGAATGTGAAAACACAGGCAACAAAACAAGAGTGAAGGCAGCAGATATGAAGATGATGGGATGGGTCAAAACGTCACCAGCAGTCCCAAAGTAGGCACTGACCAAGCTGACCTTGGGAGTTCTGACAACCACCAACTTTTGGGACCTCTACACGAAAAGGGCAACTAGGACAATACAAAAGTCCATTTTGTCCCTTCTTTCCAGGTAAACTCTGATAGCTTTGAGAATTCCCACTTGGCTAGTATGCTTCCTAAGGACACATTGGCCTTAAAAGGTGTCATACCCATCCTGGATCCCTCCCTGTATCACACTGATCTAGATACTTCGTTCCCTACTAGAGACTTGACTCAGGGTAGCTCACATTCTCAGAACTTTACTGTTAAAACTGCTACTGCTATTGATATTAAAAGAAAGTGGAAAAGGAGGGCTAGAGAGATGGGACCTAGAGGTAACCAAAGCCCAATTGATACGGTTATGGGTGAATCTAGTGACCCTATAGTAAGGAAAAGGCTTGATGCAGGAACTCAGGGGATTATCATGACAAGAAAGAGAGCTAAACAAGCTCAGTTGGCAGTGGCTGGCTTCCAGCCCTGCCAAGCCCCATGAAACACTTAGCATGGAACTACCGAGGGCTTGGGAACCCTCGGACAGTTCGTGAGCTCCACCTCATGGTGAAGGAAAAGTGCCCGGATGTTGTATTCCTTTGTGAAACAAAATGTAGAAGAAAAAAAATAGAACTTATCCGAGACAGACTTAGATTCGACCATTGCTTTTCTGTTGACAGTATTGGAAGGAGTGGGGGTATTGCCATTTTTTGGAAAGGAGATATTGAAGCTGAACTAGATACATATTCTCATCATCATATCTCTATCTCTTCATCTTCTAACATCCCAAGCAAGAAGTGGACTGTAACAGGCTTTTATGGACAGCCTTCTACTGCTAAAAGAAGTATTAGTTGGGATCTTCTCAGGCTGATCCATTCCAGAATTCATAACCCCTGGTTATGTATGGGGGACTTTAACGAGGTTATGTTCCAAGAGGAGTACTTTGGCTCTAACATATGCCCCTTTAAGCAAATGGAAGATTTTAGACTGGCCTTATCAGACTGTGGACTTATGGATATTGGTTTTGAAGGATCAAAATTTACTTGGAGTAACAAAAGGGAGGGGCTGAATTCACTAAATGTCGATTGGATAGAGCCCTACCCAATGTTGAATGGCTTAACCTCTTTGGCTCTAATCAGGTCCTAGTTCTTCCAGGACAATGCTCTGACCACAATCCCTTGTTTATTCATTGCTTAAACTTTGCTCAAGATGAGTCCTCTAATCACAGAATATTTAGATATGAAGTGGCATGGGGTAAAAGAGAATGGTGCATTGAACTTATTAAAGCTACCTGGATACAGAAACCACCTCAGGCTTCCAAGCTTGATTTTACTCGAGGTGGATTGAAGGCATGTAGGGATAAGCTCAAGAATTGGAGCAAGGAGGCCTTTAGACAGCAGAAGAGGCTTCTAAACTACAAGAGAGAACAACTGAGATTTTTACAAGAGTCCAATTCTGGCCAGTTTAATAGCCAAATCAATGCTCTTCAGAATGAGATAGATGGGTACCTCGAAGAAGAAGATCTGAAATGGAGGCAAAGAGCTAAACAAATGTGGCTTAAGGATGGAGACAGGAACACTAAATACTTCCATAAGTGTGCATCTCAAAGGAAACAGGTGAACATAATCAAACATATCAAAAATGGTAATGGAAGTGTAACTTTCAATAAGGATGAGATTGTAAGGACCTTTCAAGACTATTACCAAAGCCTTTTCTCTTCCTCTAAACCAAGCAATATCGAGGCAGCCTTGAATAATTTCCCTCCCTCAGTCACTACAGAAATGAATTGCTCCCTTGCTAGCCCTTTCTCTAAACAGGAAGTGGAATTTGCAATTAAGAACATGAATCCCCTTGGATCACCCGGTCCAGATGGATTTCCAGCTGCATTCTACCATCAACACTGGTCCTCAATAGGCAAGGAAGTGACAGCTGCAGTCTTAGAAGAGCTACAAACCAGACAGGGCTTTAAAGATATTAATCAAACCTTTATATCTTTGATCCCCAAGAAGAAGTGCCCACAATCTGCTTTAGATTACAGACCAATCAGTCTCTGCAATGTCTTCTACAAGATCATCTCTAAAGTAATTGCAAACAGACTCAAACTTATTTTGCCTAATCTCATTTCCCTCACCCAAAGTGCATTTGTGTAAGAAAGATTGATCTCAGATAATGTAATTGTTGCATATGAGCTGCTGCATTCCATGCAATCAAGGCTAAAAGGGAAGCATAATGGCTATATGGCCCTTAAGCTCGATATGAGCAAAGCATATGATCGAGTGGAATGAGACTTTTTGAGTAAAATTATGAGGAAAATGGGCTTTGAGAGTGAATGGGTAGACTTGGTGATGTAGTGTGTTACCACTGTCAACTACTCTATCCTTGTTAATGGTGTACCCCAAGCAAATTTTATTCCTTCCAGAGGCATTAGGCAGGGAGATCTTCTATCTCCCTACCTATTCATCATCTGTTCTGAGTTCCTCAGCCATAACTTAAATCAAGCTGAGATGCAGGGAATTATTTCTGGGATTCCAACTGCTCGAGGCTCCTTTCATGTGAACCACCTTTTCTTTGCAGATGATAGCTTGGTATTTTGCAGATCTAATCCAGATGAATGGTGTAGACTACAACAGGTGTTAAGCAGCTATGAAAAAGTATCGGGTTAGAGGCTTAATCTTGAAAAAACCTCCATCTTTTTCAGCAGGAACACCAAAGTTGAGGTCCAACAAGCCATTCTTCAATAGTCAAGAATCAAAGCTTCATGATCCTTTGATAAATATTTGGGGTTACCATCATATGTGGGAAGGAACAGAACTAAGGCCTTTCACTCAATACTTGACAGGGTCAAAGCCAAGATGGCTAATTGGAAGAGTAACCTGCTGTCTCAAGCTGGGAAGGAGACCCTCCTTAAATCTATGCTGCAATCAATCCCAACATATAGTATGGGGATCTTCAAACTTCCTAAAACAATTCTTAGAAGACTCAACCAGCTTCTACAATCCTTCTGGTGGGGTCAAAGCAACCATAGTTCCAAAATACATTGGTTGAGTTGGCAGAAACTAGGGAAATCCAAGCAGAAGGGGGGTTTGGGATTTAGGGACTTTGAACATTTTAATTTAGCTTTACTGGCTAAACAAGGTTGGAGGATCATTCAGAACCCTCAATCTCTTGCAGCTCAGGTTCTCAAAGCTAAATATTTCCCTACCTCGGAATTTCTATCAGCCAAATCAAGACCTCAAGATTCCTATGTGTGGAAGAGCTTCCTTCTAGCCAGGCCAGTAATTAAGGCAGGTTTGATTTGGAAAGTTGGTGATGGAAGAAAAATCAAAATTTGGTAGGATCAATGGCTGCCATGCCCATCTACTTTTAAAGTGCAATCTCTTGTCCATATTCTAGAGGCTGAAGCCCAAGTTGCTGAGCTCATTAACCCAGTTACCATGCAGTGGGATCTGTCTCTCATTTATAACATATTCTCTGTCTCTGAAGCAAAACTAATTAGCCAGATCCCTATTAGCCCTTGCAGGAGTCAAGATATGCTAACATGGAGGTGCTCGAGCAATGAGAAATTTTCTGTAAGGAGTGCTTATCACCTTCAAGGCTCTTTGATAGAAGATAAAGTGGGGCAATCTTCAACTCAAAGTTCCAGCTCGAGATTTTGGAACAAAGTTTGGGGTATCCAAGCACCTCAAGCAATAAAATCTTTCCTCTGGAGAGCTACTTGTGAGTCCCTTCCCACTAAGCTGAATTTGCATAAAAGAAAGATAGTAGATTCATCTCTCTGTCCAATCTGCTCTTTGAACCCAGAATCAGTCTCTCATGCTATTTGGTCATGTGGCGCTTCAATGGATGTATGATCTATGAGCTCAAAAAGAATTCAGAAATCAAGTCTGCATGAAGGATCCTTTAAAGATATTCTAACATCTTTAATGGATCACTTCTCTCCATTGGAAATCATAGAATTTGCTGTTACTACAAAAGCCATTTGGTGTAGGAGGAATAATTGGCTCTTTGAACAGCAATTCCAATCCCCTTCTCAGGTGTCAAAGCTTATCCAAGCAGAGATGAGTTCTATTAAGTTGTGGATTGAGAATGGAACAAAACAGAAAGGAGCCCAAGCTGCTAAAGTTAACAGATGGATTGCTCCCCCATTAGATATGTTCAAAGCCAACTGGGATGCTGCCATTGATAAAGTCAATTCAAGGATGGGGATTGGTGTAATTGTTAGGAACTCAGAAGGAGCTGTTATGGCATCCTTATGTTCTTCGATGGACCTGGTCCCGGATCCACTTCTTGGTGAGGCCATAGCAGCTCGAAGAGCCTCTTCCTTCTGTGCAGATCTGGGTCTTCAGCATATAATACTCGAAGGTGATTCCCTTTTGGTGGTGACGGCAATCCAAACCAAGGAAGATAGTTGGAGTGATTCTGGCCTTGTTATTAGAGATATTAAGATTTTACTTTCTAAGTTCCTCTCTTAGTCTGTCTTACATGTCCATAGGGAAGTTAATGTAATTGCACATCACTTGGCAAAGTTTGCTCTTAGCTGCCAAGAGGATTGCATAATGATTGAGAACTGTCCCCCTTGCATCAAGCAACTACTTTGATGAATGAAATAGTTTATTTTAAAAAAAAAAAAAAGTAAAAATCGGAAATATAAACACAAAACATAAATATAAAGTGATACAAGCAATGGTATATTTATACACACATTAAGAAAGTTCAAAAATACCAACCTGAAACCAGAAAAACCCAAACCAAATAAATCTTGTATCATAACAGAATGAGGCAAAATTAAAAAGTCAGAAACTGAAAAAGCTTATATATAGTACAATTCAAACTCTAAATTGATTTAAATATGTCATTAATCTGAAGTCTATCACCTAACTTCAGATTCATCTAGCTAGTTTAATATCCAATAACACCAAATTTCTTGCAACAAAAAAAGTAGCAAATCATCTTAATTAAAGTAAAAGAAAAAACCACCAAAACATCATAACATAAAAATAAGAGAAATTTATAAGTCTCATCTTTCATAGTAAAACAAAAAATAAACAAACTATATTATAAAAAAACCTAATTCTTATGTTTAGATAATATCATAGTATATTATCATACTTAAATTATTATGCATGTTGTGAATGAACATGATATTTTATTGTAGCATTAAAACATCTGAGCATACAAAATAACTCGTGTTGATCTCAAAAACAAAGAAGATCAATGAGGAGGCTTTTTATACGATGGAGGAAAGCTGTAATAATAATTTTCTTTTATTTAAAGTTCAGTACAACAAAAATTGTGTTAAAAACCTCCATCAACTTATAAAAAGTCCCATCATCTAAATTTTCTTTTTTGAGAACAAACAGAATATTCATTGTTCTTTTTTTTTTTCATTCTTACAATATATGACACAACAATCACAACATGAGGAAAAAAAGTAGCACATCATCTAACTTCAAATTCATACAAATCTCAAACCAAACAGCTCAAATATCAAACCAAACAATGCTAAGCTTTTGTAAAAACGAAAAAAAAAAAAAAAGCAATCATTTAACATTGTGTAAAATTAAGAAATTTATATATACTACAATTCAAATAATAAATTTACAGAATCAAAGTATAAAATTATAAGCAAAAGCATTAGTGATTCATACAGAATTCACAAAGTCCACAGATACAAACCTCAAACCAAACAATCCAAATCTGCTACAAAAACCAAACTAAAAAAACAAAATACAATCTTATTAGACGAATAACCCAGAGTCATTACAAAATCATAAATAAAAACAACAAAAAGATGCAAATATTCATACAAAACTCAAATATAAAATGATAAAAGCAACCTGAAACGAAAAAGCCCAAATGCAAAAACTTTTGTGCCATAAGAGTATGAAGCAATAATATAAAATTAGAAATTTAACAAATTTATATACAGTACAGTTCAAACTATAAACTTGAAACTGTTAAATATACTTTTTTTTGTTAAGGATTCGTAATCATTTACTTTTTTGTTAAAAATTAAATGATATTATTCCACAAATGTCCTATAATATCATTAGCACACTTTCAAAACTTGCTTCTAATTATTTCTTGTTGTAAGAATGAAATGAAGTCAGAGATGGACAAACTTCACCTCCACGATAAGCGTAGATTTATGTCAATAATTTTTTTATTCTCTTCCAAATAAAAACAAATACAACACTGTATTATATAAAAAAAAAATTATATTTTCTTAGAAATCTATAAATCACACAGTCAAAAAGGCTATAAACTAGTTGATAAAAAGATGAAATGATAAGGAAAAAAAACTACGGAAAAACCCAGATCACCAAACCACAGAACACAAAAAACCCATGCAAAATGTTAAAACCAGATTTAACGGCATGAAAAAAAAAAGACCCAATGCCAAAAAGCTAAAAACCCATGAAAAAAATACATTTTTTCACAAAAAATATAAAAAGCTCACAACATGCAAATCCAGAAAGCTAAGAAGCCTATGTAAAAAATTTATTTTTTCAGAAAAAATACAAAAAAAGAGAACATGCAAACTCAGAACACACAAATGAACATTTAACGATATGAAAAAAAAAACCAATGCCAAAAAGCTATAAAACCCATGAAAAAAAACATATTTTTCACAAAAAATACAAGGAACAACAAATCTTCAAATCCGAAGAGAGAAAGCCACCAAGCCCATGTAAAAAATCTATTTTCGCATAAAAATATAAAAAATCGAGAACATGCAAACCCAGAACATGATACAAACAAACATTTAAAAGCATAAAAAAATTCCAACGCCAAAAAGCTATTTTTTTTGAAAAAATACAAAAAATTGAGAGCATACAAATCCAAAACATACAAATGAACATTTAATGGCGCGAAAAAAAAACCTAACGCCAAAAAGCTAAAACCCATGAAAACACGAAGATAAAACACCCAGAGAAGATAAAACACGAAGTGAAGAGAGAGGACGAAGAGAGAGGATGAAGAGAGAAAACACTTTGCTTTCGAAGAGAAAAGATGCATAGAAGATGAGAAGGAGAAGATAAAAGACTAAGGGTACGTTTGGGTAGTGAGAAGTGTTGAGAATGTTTGTGAATAGTTATGAGTAGAGATTGGAATGAGTTTGTGGGTCCCATTAAGAGTATTTTGAGTTGTTTGGATGTGTGAAGTATGTTGAGTTGTTGACTTTTGAATAGATGGTTGAAAAATGTGTGGGTTCCATAAATATTATAGTGATTTTATTTTTAGTAATAAATATTATAATGATTTTATTATAGTGATTTTTTAATATTAATAAATATTGTAGTGATTTTATTTTACTTTTATATATAATAATGATAAATATTATAATGATTTTATTTTTAATTTATATATAATAGTGATAAATATTATAATGATTTTATTTTATATATATATAATAGTGATAAATATTATAGTAATGTTATTTTTTATTTATATATTATAGTGATTTTATTTTTAATTTATATATAATAGTGATAAATATTATAGTATTTTATTTTTTATTTATATATAATAGTGATTTTATTTTTTATATATTTTAGTGATTTTATTTTTTATTTATATATTATAATGATTTTATTTTTTATTTATATTTAATAGTGATTTTATTTTTTATTTATATATAATAGCGATAAATATTTTTTATTTATATATTATAGTGATTTTATTTTTTATTTATATATTTTAGTGATTTTATTTTTTATTTATATATAATAGAGATAAATATTATAATGATTTTATTTTTTATTTATATTTAATAGTGATAAATATTATAGTGATTTTATTTTTTATTTATATATTATAGCGATTTTATTTTTTATTTATATATAATAGTGATAACTATTTTTTATTTATATATTATTGTGATTTATTTTTTATTTATATATTATAGTGATTTTATTTTTAATTTATATATTTTAGTGATTTTATTTTTTATTTATATATTATAATGATTTTATTTTTTATTTATATATTAGAATGATTTTATTTTTTATTTATATATTTTAGTGATTTTATTTTTTATTTATATTTAATAGTGATAAATATTATAGTGATTTTATTTTTTATTTATATATTATAGTGATTTTATTTTTTATTTATATATTATAATGATTTTATTTTTATTTTTATTTAATATTGATAAATATTATAGTGATTTTATTTTATTTATATTTAATAGTGATAAATATTATAGTGATTTTATTTTTTATTTATATATAATAGTGATAAGTATTATAGAATGTTTGTGAATAGTTATGAGTAGAGATTGGAGTGAGTTTGTGGGTCCCATTAAGAGTATTTTGAGTTGTTTGGATGTGTGAATTATGTTGAGTTGTTGACTTTTGAATAGATGGTTGAAAAATATGTTGGTTCCATAAATATTATAGTGATTTCATTTTTAGTAATAAATATTATAATGATTTTATTATGGTGATTTTTTAATATTAATAAATATTGTAGTGATTTTATTTTACTTTTTTATATATAATAATAATAAATATTATAATGATTTTATTTTTAATTTATATATAATAGTGATAAATATTATAATGATTTTATTTATATATATATATATAATAGTGATAAATATTATAGTAATGTTATTTTTTATTTATATATTATAGTGATTTTATTTTTTATTTATATATTTTAGTGATTTTATTTTTTATTTATATATAATAGAGATAAATATTATAATGATTTTATTTTTTTTTTTATTTATATATTATAGTGATTTTATTTTTTATTTATATATTATAGTGATTTTATTTTTTATTTATATATAATAGTGATAAATATTTTTTATTTATATATTATTGTGATTTATTTTTTATTTATATATTATAGTGATTTTATTTTTAATTTATATATTTTAGTGATTTTATTTTTTATTTATATATTTTAGTGATTTTATTTTTTATTTATATTTAATAGTGATAAATATTATAATGATTTTATTTTTTATTTATATATTATAACGAGTTTATATTTTATTTATATTTAATAGTGATTTTATTTTTTATTTATATATTATAGTGATTTTATTTTTTATTTATATATTATAGTGATTTTATTTTTTATTTATATATTATAGTTTATTTTTTATTTATATATTATAGCGATTTTATTTTTTTATTTATATATAATAGCGATAAATATTTATTATTTATATATTATAGTGATTTTATTTATTATTTTTTATTTATATATTATAGTGATTTTATTTTTTATTTATATATAATAGTGATTTTATTTTTTATTTATATTTAATAGTGATAAATATTATAGTGATTTTATTTTTTATTTATATATTATAGTGATTTTATTTTTTATTTATATATTATAATGATTTTATTTTTATTTTTATTTAATATTGATAAATATTATAGTGATTTTATTTTATTTATATTTAATAGTGATAAATATTATAGTGATTTTATTTTTTATTTATATATAATAGTGATAAGTATTATAGAATGTTTGTGAATAGTTATGAGTAGAGATTGGAGTGAGTTTGTGGGTCCCATTAAGAGTATTTTGAGTTGTTTGGATGTGTGAATTATGTTGAGTTGTTGACTTTTGAATAGATGGTTGAAAAATATGTTGGTTCCATAAATATTATAGTGATTTCATTTTTAGTAATAAATATTATAATGATTTTATTATGGTGATTTTTTAATATTAATAAATATTGTAGTGATTTTATTTTACTTTTTTATATATAATAATAATAAATATTATAATGATTTTATTTTTAATTTATATATAATAGTGATAAATATTATAATGATTTTATTTATATATATATATATAATAGTGATAAATATTATAGTAATGTTATTTTTTATTTATATATTATAGTGATTTTATTTTTTATTTATATATTTTAGTGATTTTATTTTTTATTTATATATAATAGAGATAAATATTATAATGATTTTATTTTTTATTTATATTTAATAGTGATAAATATTATAGTGATTTTATTTTTTATTTATATATTATAGTGATTTTATTTTTTATTTATATATAATAGTGATAAATATTTTTTATTTATATATTATTGTGATTTATTTTTTATTTATATATTATAGTGATTTTATTTTTAATTTATATATTTTAGTGATTTTATTTTTTATTTATATATTTTAGTGATTTTATTTTTTATTTATATTTAATAGTGATAAATATTATAATGATTTTATTTTTTATTTATATATTATAACGAGTTTATATTTTATTTATATTTAATAGTGATTTTATTTTTTATTTATATATTATAGTGATTTTATTTTTTATTTATATATTATAGTGATTTTATTTTTTATTTATATATTATAGTTTATTTTTTATTTATATATTATAGCGATTTTATTTTTTTATTTATATATAATAGCGATAAATATTTATTATTTATATATTATAGTGATTTTATTTATTATTTTTTATTTATATATTATAGTGATTTTATTTTTTATTTATATATAATAGTGATTTTATTTTTTATTTATATATTTTAGTGATTTTATTTTTTATTTATATATAATAGAGATAAATATTATAATGATTTTATTTTTTATTTATATTTAATAGCGATTTTATTTTTTATTTATATATTATTGTGATTTATTTTTTATTTATATATTATAGTGATTTTATTTTGTATTTATATATTATAGTGATTTATTTTTTATTTATATATTATAGTGATTTTATTTTTAATTTATATATTTTAGTGATTTTATTTTTTATTTATATATTATAATGATTTTATTTTTTATTTATATATTTTAGTGATTTTATTTTTTTTTATATTTAATAGTGATAAATATTATAATGATTTTATTTTTTATTTATATATTATAGTGATTTTATTTTTTATTTTTATTTAATATTGATAAATATTATAGTGATTTTATTTTATTTATATTTAATAGTGATAAATATTATAGTGGTTTTATTTTTTATTTATATATAATAGTGATAAGTATTGTAGAATGTTTGTGAATAGTTATGAGTAGATATTGAAGTGGGTTTGTGGGTCCTGTTGAGAATATTTTAAGTTGTTTGGCGTATGAAGTATTTTTAAAAGTACGAGAATACTTGGAAAGTGTTGAGAATTCTTTGTAAGCCAAACATAGCCTAAGGGTATGTTTGGCAAGTGAGAGTACCTCACTACTATTCTTTACTTTATTATTACTTTTTATCTACTTTTCTACTATTCATTACTTTTCACCTATTTTTTACTACTATTTAATATTTTATTATTACTTTTTCACTACTATTCATAAACATTCTCAACACTTCTCAACACTTTTTATTACCCGAACGTACCTAGAGGAAAAATAAAAAAGGAAATAAAAAGATTCAGAGAAAAAAAAACCTAAAGCTACCCACCCTCTAACACAACTGCATCCAAAGATCAAAATGTCCTCACTTAAATGGACACAAAACGCCAAAACAAAAACATTGATCACACACAAAAGATGAAAAAATCGTTGTTTACAGCTATTACCACTTATTATATATAGGATAGATTCATATATATATAGATGCATTTATTTATTTTAAAAAATATTCATATTGCCTCATGATGCAAATCAATTAACAAATATATGAAGAAATCACAATTGTTTGGGTAGTGACTATTTATTATTTTATTATTTATTTTTATTAGTTATTATTATTATTTAATATTTTATTAATATTTTTTTATTACTATTAACTGGATATATGAGATCATCACATTTTTAATTTAATTAAAAAATAAAAAGGGGAAAAGGGCCAAAAAAAAAAAAGCCGCCCCCCAAAACCCTCTCTTTTCCCATCTCTTAAACCCTCCAACCTCCATAGCTGGGACAGCAACAGAAAACAGAGCCATTTCTCCTCACGAAATGGCGGGTCCGTTGTTGCTCCGTTCTCTCTGGTCCACCGCTCGCAAATCCCTCTCTTCTTCTCCTCCTCCTCCTCCCCCCTCTTTTCTCAGAAAACCGTGCCTTTCCCCCCGTGCTCCCTTCCTCCTCTCACGCGCCTTCTCCTCCGCCACTGCAGCCCCGTCCACTGCTGCGCTCGCCGATAGCGCCCTTGATCCCTACCGGCTACGGAACGTGGCAGTGATCGCCCACGTCGACCACGGAAAGACCACCCTCATGGACCGACTGCTCCGCCAGTGTGGAGCCGACATACCACACGAGCGTGCCATGGACTCCATCAGCCTCGAGCGTGAGCGCGGTATCACTATTGCTTCCAAGGTCAGTGTTTTGTTGACGAGAAAGTGGGGCAATTTGAGTGAAACCCTGGATTCTTGTTAAATTAGTTTCCTGGTTTTCTTTTCTTTAGTTGACAAATAGGTGCGTAATCTTGTTATGGAATTGCTTCGTTGTTGCTGTTATTCCAAGTGTTTGTTCTGAACTTAGTATGGTAACGGGCCAGCAAATGGTGCTTAAAAGTTAATCTGTAAGTGTATGCGTACCGAAAACTAAATCGCTTCTTCTTCATGATTTTAGTTTAATGAAAAAAGTTTGCACACCAACCAGGGATATGTAATCTTATTGAAGCTATCTAATTTCATTCTTTGATCGTCATAATACTGGAACGCTATCGAGTATGAGCTATTACACCCAGAATCACCATTAATATGGTTTGAAGAATATACATAAAGAACAGTGTTACTTACTAAAAAACTCTTTTTTGATCAATAAATAGGAATTTTGTTAAAATTAGGTGAAGGCATGTACACGAGGCTTACTAAAAAACAAATAATAATAACGTAAGAACAGTTTTTTTGTTTGGGGGGGGGGTCGCATATACATGTTTGACCCCCGATGGCATTTTGTTTAGAAAAGAGAGTACATTTGTGGGCACCCGATGGCATTTTGTTTAGAAAAGAGAGTACATTTGTGGGCATATTAACGGGATGAAATATGGAGTATCTTTGGTCTAGTGGATGCTAGTGCTGGTTGTTGTAATTGAACTACCATAAGGGTAGGTTGCAAGAGGTTTTGTGGGTTTGTGAAGTTTATAGTATGGAATGGTTGGAGGGTTTGATTTTGGCATGGCATGTGGTGTGGGGATCTAGTATTAAAAGAATATCTCCTGAATTCTTTCCCCTTCCCCAAATAGCTTTGGATGAGAATGCTTCTATTAGTTGTTTGGAACACTTAGAAAACAGGGAGATTGGTTCTTGGAACTGAGCTTTCCAAAACTAGGAAATTCTATATTCTAACCACCCAGCAGATGAGGGGGCTGATAGATTGTTTTGGGAACAAAACTGAATTGGTATATTTGATGTCCCATCTTTTCCGGTTATTGAGTGGGTTTGGGGATGTGCAATTTCCTTTGAAGAGTATTAAACATCGGAAAAGTACTAAATAAGTTTGTGTTTTTCTTGTCTGAATATTTGTGTTGGGCAAACTTCTAACTTTGGATAATCTCACTAAAAGGAAAATCATGTGAGTGAACTGGTATTGTTTGTGTGAATTCAACGAGGAATTAGATGATGATGTTCTAGTGCTCATTTCCCAAGAAGTTGTGGCCTTTTGTTTTCTCTTTATTTGGGTTTCATTAAGTGAAGCCCAAAGAGGTAATTGAGATGTTCTTGGTTAGAAAGGATTGTTTGGGCAATATAAGCACAGCTTGGCCTTTACTCATATATAAATACAAAAGAGTAGCTTGGTTTGAATTACAACTCCTTGCCAAATGTGGACTATCTGTAGATTATTGAGTTTTAATGGTGTTGCGCTCTATGCTCTCAAGCATAAATTTATTTTGCAGATGTTTCTATGACTAGATGATGGCTTGTAGTGGTGCCTATATATTTTTGTGTGTTTTTCTAGTTCTAGTTTTTTCAAGTTCGAGATTGATCTCTTATTCCTTATTTAAGTATATATCGTTTTTGACCACTTATTGTTTTGAAAGAAGAGCAAACTCCATCTTGTTGTATTATATATAATATATGCATATCAACCATATGATACATTCAAAAGCATCCTATATATTGTTTGCAATTAATGCTTCTATGCCTATTTTGAATGTTTCTACCTTTATACGCTAGTGAGGTAGCACAAGGTGACCCATCTTGAATGATGTTTCTCATGTAATAAGATATTTTTATTACTAATTTTTGTGTTATTCTTTTTTTTTTTTTTTTTTTTTTTTTTCTTTTTTTGAGTATGATAAGTTTTATTAACGAACAACAATCTCAATGGTCACATGATTTTTTACATATGAAGCACCAATCCGCAACAAATAATCCACACTTTCTCAAATTATCCATGGTCAAACTTTTTCCACCTACCAACAGAAAAATGCCCACCTTAGAGCGCTGGCCTTGGATTATCCAAATGCCAGTGAAATGTAAAATTTGACTCAATTTACATAAAATTATAGCATTGGATTATCCAAATGCAAAAATATATGACTTTTAGCTACAGTGTATCATACTCGGTGGTCATATATGCAAGACTATTGTACAAAGACCAAATCTTATTTTTATTCAATAAAACTCAACGCTGGTTTCTTTTCCTCGAAATTATTTTTCCCAAGGACCCAAACCGAGCTTCCTTCTTCTCTCCTCTTCACCATTTTCGTTCCTGCTCTCCCTCCCCTCTTCACCATTTTCATTCCATCCAGTTTCTAGAAACCCCAAGAAGGATTTCACAAAATCCTCCCAGTATACTTTGTCTAATTATGGATTAAGCAGGAGAAAGTGGTGAAAACAACACAATCCCCTCTGCGACGAGAACATAGGAAATACTACCGTGGAAATGGAAGCAGTAGCAGGAGGAGGAGGAGGTGGAAGTACGCTGTCAGAGATATACCAGAATGCCTTGAGTACTCGAGCGGTAGCATTGGGATGGACTCTCCAGAGCTCTCATCCTCAATCACCAGGGACATTACCCACATCCAATCCCTCTGCATCGAGATGGACCGCCTCTGCCGCTCCCTGCCCTCCAAGTCACACCATGATCTCTAGAAATGGTGGAATTTCTCTCTTCCTCCAATGAATCCTTGGGGACGGGGACTCACTTAATTATTCTCGTTAGGGTTTGAATTTTGTTTGTTATATTTCTTGGCCTTGTTCATAATCCCATCAATTTAGGAATCGATTCATTTTAATATTGTGCGAAAGGCCATTCCAATTCATTTTTCACTGGGCAACCAAATACCTTGTAAAGGAATCGTTTCAAAACAAATTATTGCTCGGTGATTGTTTTCTTCTATGTCCGTTGAGCTTTAGTTCAGATCCTTTAAGCATATAGGTGCCAATAGTACTTTCACGAGCATTCGATCTTGAGTTTGTATGAAAGTTATAGTATATCATGACCTTGCAGTTTTTTGATAGGATCTTCAGTTTGTGTAACTTTATGCGGTATACAAACAGGAATAGGATCCTTTCCACGTGTTAATTTATACTATAACAACTTATGATTGTGTGCATGTTTTTGTCTTTTCTACTATGGATTTAATGCTTCTTAGAAACACAATGACCAAAACAAGCATGTTTTGAACTAGATTAGATACTATCCATTTCAAGTGAAATGGAGAGGGTACTTATCTATAAAACAACTATATTAGTGTTGATGCAATTTAATTATCCTGTTTAATGCAGAAAAGTTGAGCAGGTAGGAGTAGAGTCTGAATCTTTGAAACAAAGTTTGGATAAGTATTCTTTAAGGAATCAGAAGAGGGTGATGGCCGTTCAGCCACATGTGATGGATTTACATGTGGCTGGGCAGCAACTTTGTGATTGGGCATTATCTTTATTTTTTGTGATGGGCAGTAACATTAGTGATGGGCTGACTTTTGGAGGTGTATATTTTTGTGATGGGCTGAAATGTGTTGAACATTAGTGATGACTTATGTTTTTATTAATGGTTTTTTTTGAGCTGAAAATGTAATAGACGTGTTTTTTTCAATGGTGTTGTATTAAATATTTAGAATGTATTTGTTGCACTACAGGACCCATCCACATCTTTATCCAAGTCTCATATTGTATAACATTAATATTTCTATGTAGCTCTTAATTTAGAAAAATAATTAATAGAACAAAAAAAATTGAAAAAAAAATATTATTAAATTTATAATATTTTATTATTATTTTGACTAATAGATGGATAATTCAATGTGAGAATAAGTTTTGAGTGGAATAGCCAAATGCAAAATCATGTCATATTATACAAATTTTACATTTGCATAATCCAATGCTAATGCTCTTACTAGGCACCTTAGATCTGCAAATGCATTTCCTAGGGTATTTATTGACACAATGACAGGTTAATGCCTTATAAAAGGAGCTAACCGAAAATCTGGAATTTCCAGCATGAATCCAAAACAAACTATCCTCCCTTCCCTGAACAATCTTCATATCATATAATCTTCCAAAAAAATCAGAGGCGACATTCATTGTCCAATCATGTACATCTCTAACAAAATTGACATTCCATTGAAGATTATTATTTAAAAAAATAAAGGAATCAGCCACTGTGGCGTCTTGATCTCTAGCAATCCTAAAGAGGGAGGGATAAATATTCTTTAGAGCCAAATCCCCACTTCAAATATCATGCCAAAATTAATCCTTGTCCCATCACCCACCTTGTATTTAAAATGATTGACAATTTCCCCCCAACCCATCCGAATAGACTTCCACAAACCCACCCCATAAACTCTAACTTCGTTAGAACACCAACTCCCCACATCCTTCCATATTTATCAACAATATTTTCCCATATCAAGATGATACTCCAAAGCCATTTCCCAAGAAGAACATTATTGAAAAGCCTCAATTTTCGCACCCCCAATCCTCCACAAGAAACCGGTGAGCAAACCTTATTCCAGCTAACCCGGCGAAACTTTCTTTCCTCCCTATTACCTCCCCACAAAAAATTTCGAAAAATCCTCTCAATTCTATTAGCCACCCTTGCCGGCAAAAGAAATACGTACGAAGATTAGACAACGCACTCTTTATCAAAGTAATTCTTCTCCCTTTAGACAAATATTGCTTTTTCCAACCAACCAACCTCCTCTTAATCTTTCTCAATCACACCACCCCAAATCATCAAAGATTTGTGAGGAGCGCTCAAAGGAAGTCCAAGATATCACATAGGTAAAGTGAGGATACCTTACACCCCAAGATATTAGCCAAATCCAATATATTCAATATAGAGCCCACTAGAACTATTTCAAACTTAGTTAAGTTAATTCTAAGACCAGAAACAACTTCAAAACTTAACAAAAGGGCTCTCAAAGAATGAAAATGATCCTGGTTAGTCTCACTAAAAATTAAAGTGTCATTTGCAAAAAGAAAGATGTGAGATTTTTATGCTTCCACTAGACTCATCTCCCACCAAAAACCCCGACATGAAACTCCCATCCATCACTGCTTCAATCATTCTACTCAAAGCATCCATAACTAGAGCAAATAGAAAAAGAGACAAAGGATCCCCTTGCCTCAAGCCACAAGAACTATTGAAGAAACCAACTAAGGTACCATTCACCAAAATAGAGAATCTGACTGTCAAAATACATTGCTTGATCCACAAATACCACTTCTCTCCAAAACCACATCTCCCAAGTAAGTACAAGAAAAACTCTCAGTTAACATGATCGTATGCCTTTTCCATATCCAATTTAACTAGAATACTGGATTTGCCCAATCTGATTCTACTCTCCAAACATTCATTAACTATTAAAATTGAATCAAGAATTTGTCTTCTCCTCACGAATGCATTCTGAGATTTCAAGATAATCTTTTCCATCACCCCCCACTCATTCGGTTAGCTAACACCTTGGAAATGATTTTGTACACCCCATTGACCAAACTAATAGGCTGAAAATCCCTCATTTTCACAGCCCTCTTTTTAGGAACAAGTGCAATAAATTTCATAAACGAATGAAATTTAAGAAAAACCTTCATAACATCTTCTTGCACAATATCCCAACTATATGATACGATCATTAAGCTCCTACAAATTCCAAGAGAGGATCTTAGGCTTCATGAGCAAAAAGATGCCCCCTCCCTTTCAATTTGTCCCTTCCGCCACTCTCCTCCTTCGTATCATAATTAATAAAACATTTGAGTCTTCTTAGTTCCCTATGTGGTTAGCTTTTTTTTTTTTATAATTAATAAGAGAAATTTTATTCCAAATAAATAGGCATAGCCCAGTACACAGGATGTATACAAATGAGAACACCTACTTACAAGCTAAAACAAAATATAACTAAAGCAAAACATTACAAATTACAATCATTCCCATTCCTTACAAGATTCTTCACCCAAAAGCTTAAAGTACTAAGGCAATACTCCCTAAGTTCCCCTATAGATTCGTTTTCTCAATGAGAGGGCGGGTAATTCTTCTGTCTTCAGCCATGGAGGATTTTTCTTAGTTGATATTTGATTTGGAATTGCTGGATCTGCCTTTGGTGGGGGGAGAATATACGTGGTCTAATTATAGAGGAGGTTCAAGGCTGGACAGATTCTTAGTCTCTTCTTCTTGGGAGACTCATTATCCGGAGTTATGTCAAAAAGATTGCCTAGGGTATGTTCTGATCACTTTCCCATTTTACTTGATTGTGGGGGCATTCATGAGGGTAGACATTATTTTAAGTTTGAGAATATGTGGCTTGAAGTTGAGGGTTTTGTAGACAAGGTGAGAAGCAGGTGGCACTCTTATCAAATTGTGGGGACTCCTAGCTTTGTTTTGGCAAGTAAACTCAGAGCTTTGAAGGCTGATTGAAGTGGAACAAGGAAGTTTTTGGGAATGTAAAGAGCAGAAAAAATCTCTTTGGGAGGAGCTACAGGCCTTGGAGGTTGAGGGGGAAAGTGAGGAGTCTTTGTTAAGAAAGAAAGAAGTGGTGTTAGAACTTGAAAAAGTACTTTTGATGGAAGAAATATCTTGGAGGTAGAAATCGAGAGTTCTATGGCTTAAAGAGGGGGGATAAGTGCTCTAGTTTCTTTCATAAAATGGCTAACTCTCATAGGCGCAACAATGCTATGGAGATGATCAAAGCTGATAATGATATTGTAACACCCAGTTCCCGTAGGATAGAGATGTTATTAACATTTATAACATAGTGCCCGATAAAGAGATTCATATCCTAAAATACCTCATTTATTGAAATTCATCAAAACGTTAAAACTGAATTGAACATGATTGTTTTAACAATTGAACATGATTGTTTTAACAACTGAACGTAAAATAAAAGAACATAAACTAATCCCATGAATGACATAAAAAAAGAATCTAATTCTTGTGTGAATAACACTTATTCATTCCTAAGTCTTTGTACTAAATTTATTCCTGGGAATCCAGCTTTGCATCATCATAGACATCATCTGCGAGAATTAGACATGGAAGAAAACAAGAAGACAAACAAACAAAATGAGTCGAATACTCAGTAAGTAGCACATCATACCGTAAAATATAATTTTTTTTTGCCTAATATGCAATTAATTTCTATGAGACTCTTCAAAACATACCTACAACTTCATAGATTACAATCAAACACGTAACATGACTTTCTGAAGGATTTTACATACGTATATCGTCACAGACTCACATAGCATATGTTTTAATCATTAACCAAAAGCGGAAGCATACATAATCGTGGCAAACATGTAATCGTGAATGCATAATATCTTGTTTATCTTGTCTTATCATGGAGTGAAACACGTTTGGGTCCGTGTTTCACTTAACTTGCATAACATGGAGTGAAACACGCTTGGTGGGTCCGTGTTTCACTTAACTTGCATAACATGGAGTGAAACACGCTTGGGTCCGTGTTTCACTTAACTTGGATAACATGATGTGAAACATGCTTGGGTCCGTGTTTCACTTAACTTGGATAACATGGAGTGAAACATGCTTGGGTCCGTGTTTCACTTAACTTGGATAACACGGAGTGAAATACGCTTGAGTCCGTGTTTCACTTAACTTGCATAACATGGAGTGAAACACGCTTGTGTCCGTGTTTCACTTAACTTGCATAACATGGAGTGAAACACGCTTGGGTCCGTGTTTCACTTAACTTGCATAACATGATGTGAAACACGTTTGGGTCCGTGTTTCACTTAACTTATGGTTAACCACGCTTGAGTCCGTGTTTCACTTAACTTATGGTTAACCACGCTTGAGTCCGTGGCACCGTAATATTTCTTAACTTTCTTAATGCATGAAAATTTATTAGGTTTTCATGAATATTTCTAACATGGCATATTCTTGTACATGGCATAGCATAACATGGCATAATATGTCATATTCTTGTACATATCATAGCATAGTATGTCATATTCTTGTACATGGTATAGCATGACATAGCATAACATGACACTTTCTTATACATGGCATAACATAACATGGTACTTTCTTATACATGGCATAACATAATATGATCTGAATATTTTATGACATTTCATGGCATACATAATCTAAGTACTACATGAACATGGCTTGCATGATATGCCTATATGAATATCTCATTGCTCTCATATGATTTTTAGTAACATTCAATTAATCAAACAAATTCACTCATTCAAGCATAATCTCATATTCCCTCAAGATCATGAAAGGAATCTAACCTTGGCTTGTCTCTTAGTGTAGCATAGATAACCATCATAAACACATCATATTTTCATACATGACAATAATATTCACAATACGCATTCATTTATATGATCATACTATTTACTTCTTAGCGCTGCTTCCTGATTTCCAACTTGTAGCACGTTACCAAGGGAAGAAGGCTGTGGTGACGACGGCTCTCGAGTGGCTGGAATTGACCGGCGATGCGACTGGGACCTCGGAAGGGAGTGCGAGGCGGAGGGAGTTGCCTGGTCGGCGGGATCTGTGGCTGTCGTGAGGTGATCCGACTCTTCTAGTGGCCAACGGAGGGCGTCGGCGTGTTCTGTGGTAGTTTTCGGCGAGGTGGTTGATTTGGTATGAAGAGTAGTGCTAGGGTGGCTGTTGGGAAGTGGTTTTCTCTGTCTGCCGAAGCTACTATGGTGGCTAGTGTGTGAGAGTTTCATGGTTTTTGCTAAGGGTCTCGTGGGTTTTATAGATGAGGGGAAGGAAGTTATCGTGAGTGACTTGGAGGGGTTTAAGTTTGACTGAACTTTGGAAAACTACTCCCACAAGGAAAGGAACACTTGAGAGGATATTAGAGTTTTGAAGTGTTTGAATTAGAGATAATTTCAATTTAGAAAACTCCTAGACCAAACAGAAAGATAAAAGAGGCGTATAGTAGAGAAATCCTATTCAAAACAAATTACTACCTCAAAATATATCTAATAAAACAACAACAACAACAACAACAACAACAACAACAACTACAACAACTACAACAACTACAACTACTACTACAACAACTACTACAACAACTACTACTACTACTACTACTACCAAAATTTTATGATTATCAAAAGTTTGAGAAGTCGATGAATGCCACATTTATCGCTCTAATCCCTAAGAGAGTGGGTGCTTCGGAGTTGAAGTATTTCAGTCCCATTACTTTGGTAAGTGGAATTTATAAGATAATTTCGAAGGTTTTGGCACATTGAATGAGCAAGGTGATGGATAAGATTATTTCTAAACCCCAAAATGCTTTTGTTAGAGGTAGAAAAATCATTGATTCTGTGCTGATTGCGAATGAGTGTTTAGATAGTCGGATGCGGTAAGGTGTTCCGGCGGTTCTTTGTAAGCTAGAAATGGAAAATGCGTACGATCATATAAACTGAGATTTTCTCTTCTACATGCTTAGAAGATGTGGTTTTGGTGATGGGTGGTGTGGTTGGATCAGACATTGTATTTTGACTGCTCGGTTTTCGGTTTTAGTTAATGGGCAGCCTTGCAGTTATTTTGTTCTTGTTATGGAGGCTTTGAGCCGTATGGTGGAGGTCGTGGTAGGAGGAGGTTTTATATCAAGTTTGTCGGTGGAAATTAATAATAATCGCTTTATTTCTATATCACATTTGCTTTTTGCTAATGATACTCATATTTTTTGTGATGCTGTTGCGGAACAGATTCAAGCTTTGTCTTGTTATGTTTTCAAGCCGTATCCGGGCTAAAGGTGAACTTGGGTAAAGCAGATGTTGCACTAAGGAGAGTAGGGGGACTTATGGTGTGCGTTTATGGAAATTTATTAGAAAATGATGAAATAATTTTGTGAAACAAGTCAAATTTGTAGTAGGTGATGGTTCAAGAGTTCGATTTTGGTTTGATGTTTGGTGTAGTGAGAATGCACTGTTTAGAGTTTTTTCGGCTGTTTTCAGGTTGGCTGTTAATCAGCAGGCCTCAGTCTCAGAGTTGATGAGTTACTCTAATGGAGAGGTGCATTGGGATGTTAGATTTTTCAGACCTTTCCAGGATTGGGAAATTGAGGAGGTTACGGATTTTTTAGATTGTTGTATTCAGTGGATATTAGACGATATGAGAGGGATCATATGTACTAGAGATATACAGCATCTAAAAAGTTTTCTGTTAGATCAGCATTACATTTCTTTTCCTTGGAAGAGTGTTTGGAAGGCTCATGTTCCATCAAAGGTTACTTTTTTTGTATGGACAGCAGCAATTGGGAATATTCAGACAATTGACAATTTGAGAAAGTGTGGAATGATTGTTATGGAGCGGTGCTTCATGTGCAAGAAAGCTGCGGAATCAGTGGATCGTCAACTTCTACATTGTGATGTGGCTAAAGTGTTATGGGATGGTGTGTTTAGAAGATTCGGACTGACCTGGGTTATGCCAAAATCAGTGGTAGATTTACTCGCATGTTGGACTAGACTTCATACTTGCTCTCAAGTGGCAGCTGCGTGGAAGATGATTCATTTGTGCATTATGTGGTGCATTTGGTTGGAAATGAATGATAGGTGTTTTCTCTTGTATACCCCGTGTGAACTTGGGATATGCCTAATTATGTGGTTTAATAAATTTTTCTTACATATAAAAAAAAATCTGATGTATCCTAGAACATCAATGAGGTGACTAAAGTATTTATTTCTGAGATCAGATTTTGATTGGATGAGGGCTGGTAGAGGCTTCCGTTCATTATCTCTTTTTTTTTTTTCCCTTGAATTTTAGTTGTTCTTTCTACCCTAGGGGTTGGCTTGAGTGGTAAGGGCCTTGGTCATACCCCCAAGTCTAAGGGGATGTTTGGAGAATGAGATGAGATGATAATTTTGTGAATAGTAGTAAGATGGTTTATGAATAATAGTGAGATAGTTTGAGTTAAGTATTTTTTGGATTTTGGGAAAGGAGAGAGAAAAAGTTGAATAAAAAATATTATAAAGTTAAAATATTGTTAGAATATAATTTTTGTTTTGGGATTTGAAAAAATTGAATTGTTTTTTGTTTAAAAGTTTGAAAGTTTGAGAAAATTGTAATGATTAGTTTGAAAGTGTTTTTGTTTGACCAATGTTTGAGAAAGAAATGAGATGGGATAAGATGAGATGTGATGAGAATTATTACCAAACATCCCCTAAGGTTCAAACCTTTGGGTGGGTGCAAAAAATTCCTATGAGCCACGTCCCATCAATGAGAAGTAGATAATTTATTTGATCTCTATGACGTGGACGTGTTACACGGTTTTGAGGTTTAACGACATAAAAGACATAGTTTTGCATGGTCTTTGGGGTTCCCGTCATTGGAAACAAATGTTAGCCATTTTTTCTTGTTTATTTCTTTCTCTTTAGTATATCATTCATTTACATGCTATATAGTAGCACTACGTTTTTTCTTATATTTATTTTGAATAAAATTTTGTCACTTGTCATGAAAAATGTGGTCCTTTTCAAAATCCATCCTGATACGGTAATATTCATGTGCAGGTTACATCCATTTCGTGGAAGGAGAATGAGCTAAATATGGTCGACACGCCTGGACATGCAGATTTTGGCGGTGAAGTAAGTCCCCACTCGGTGCAATATAGTGCTTTGAGACTTCTAGATGGTTGCTAGCTCAATCCTTTACTGACCATTATTATATGCATAAATCATCAAGGAATTATAAAATTTAACATGAAAAAATAACTTATCAAATTCAAAATGTGACAAAATAATATTTGTAGATGAATGATTTACTAATTACATTTAGGAGGAGCCAAGGAGGCATGACACCATGTACAAATTTTTGGAAACAGTTATATATTTGCTGAATTATCCCATATGTCGGTGGTCTCATGTTGAGTGAGCTCTTTTTGAAGCAAAGCCTTATTTATTGGAAATTATAGTAGTTTATACATAAATATCAGCATTTAATTTAATGAATACAATGTCAATGAGCAAATTGTGTTATTCTCTGAAAGCTTTTTTTGTTTATTTTGATAAGTAAGATGAGTATGATATCCTTTGAAAGTTCTACTACTATGATTACAAGTGCCTAACCTTTTGGCCGTAAATGAAGTGCAAAATAGAGTGGGAAGGCAAGAAGTTTTGAATTGGTTGTAATGCAAGTTATTTCAGATTCACAAATTTAATGCTTTCCTTTGTCCTGAGGCGCTTCAAAGTAGAACTACCCACCTTTCTCAAAATTCTTCTTTAGAATTTTCAAATTTTTAAATTTTTAAACTATTGAGTTGATCTCAGTGCAACTTTGTTTTTTATGACGCAAATAGGTTGAGCGGGTTGTTGGTATGGTTGAAGGAGCAATTTTAGTTGTAGATGCTGGAGAGGGTCCACTTGCACAGACAAAGTTTGTTCTTGCAAAAGCATTGAAGTATGGGTTGCGCCCTATTCTTCTTTTAAACAAAGTAGACCGACCTGCAGGTATGACTCTGTTATTCATTAATATGCTAACTTTCAATTTAAAAAATGGAGTCATAAAAAATTACATGATTGTTGCTAGTCATTATGTCTTGAGGCAAAAACAACAAAAATGGAGAACAACAAAGTCAAAAGCCAAAATATTAATTGTCAATCTTTTTGTTCAGTTTCCTCCAGAGAAGGCATTTTATTATTGTTTAAATCATGATTGGTATCCTTTGCCTCATTTGCATCTTTCCATGCCTACTGAAAGGAGCTTTGTTGTCTAGCTTTGACTTACATGAGATTTGCAACCTTCATAATATTTTTGGCAGCAATACTAAATCTTGCATGCAATTACAAATGGCAGTAGTATCTATTTATCAGGTGAATATTTTCTGCTTGCACACTTTTCTTTAGGCTTGCCCTTATTGTGTTTATGGTTATCGGTTATGCAGTTTCTGAGGAGAGGTGCAATGAAGTTGAAAGTTTGGTTTTTGATCTTTTTGCAAATCTTGGTGCTACAGGTGTGAGAGATGTTGGATGTTGAAAAACTTTAATGATGATATTTCACTTACCTATTCTGTGACGTTCACCAGCTTTATAAATGACCTGGGTGGAAAGCTAATGTAGATTTTCTGATAATTGTTTTAGAGGAGCAGCTGGACTTTCCAGTTCTCTATGCTTCTGCAAAAGAAGGTTGGACTTCAATAACTTTCACCAAAGATCCTCCTGCTGATGCAAGGAATATGTCACAGTTACTCGATGCCATCATAAAACATGTTCCGCCACCAACAGCTAGCATTGATGCCCCTTTCCAAATGCTGGTTGGTATTCTACTGTTTTTGGTTTTCTAAAGAGTATTAGTGTGTGTGATTTTTCCTTGCAGCTTCTTTTTTTCCCCATGAATCAAGCATGGAAGTATACTTTTAAATATTGGTGTGAGTTGCCTTTAGATTATTGTCTGTGTGCAAATTAAAAAGAAAATTGCTGTGCTTCACAAACATGGAAGCTCTAATATTCAACTCGCTCTGAAGTCTTAGGCAGCAGAACCCATAAGAAAAAGGGGCAACATAGATGGTGATGCCTGTAAAGAAGAAGATATAAATATTGTAGTTTTGTTAGGGCATCTGGCATAGTTGCTTTTTTCTTTTCTTTTTTTTCCTCCCGTTCTTCTGGTTTCTTTTGGGCTTCATTATTAATCTTCTTCTTTGAGAACGGTGACAAACATAATAATGTCATTCAGGTTTCAATGATGGAACGAGACTTCTATCTTGGGCGAATATTGACTGGACGCATTTCTTCTGGAATTATTCGTGTTGGTGACAGAGTCCATGGACTTCGTAATAAAGATACTGGAGTTGAGAAAATTGAAGAAGGAAAGGTTTGTAGATCTTTACTCGATTTCAGATGAAAAAAGCAGTATGTTTTTGCACCTAAAATTGTTATTCTAAAAATTTTTTAAGCATTAATTTTAATTATCTTTTCACCTTATTGAAATTGAACTATCTTAAGAGTTCTGATTGCTTCATACTAGTTATTTGTGCCTAATTTTAGTGATTGTAAGAGTTCATGCTGATTATACTTGGGATTTACTTTTTGGTCCTCATTCAACACCCTCCCTCTCCCTCTCCCTCTCTGTCTATTTCTATTTCTCTTCTCTAATGGTGGTCGTTTCCTGTGAGTCTCAATGGTAACAACTCTCAATCCCTTCACCCCTTTTTGCAATAATGTATTTTGTATTTATTCATGATTTGGAGCTTGGTTTATTTCTATCCTTTTTCCATCGATTCTAAGCTTTCCGAACTGCTGGCAATGAGGGAAATCTTAGTGTTAAGTGTCATTGAGAAAAGTAGGGCATAGGAAGACAATTCTCTTGAGCAGAATTACTGTGGATTGGTTTTGGCCGCCATGGAAATTATGTTGAAGGCTGAGGGGTTACTGGAGTTTATAAAAACTTCTCACATAGGAAACAAAGCATATCCTGGTGTAAAGATATGCTAGTTTTCATGGATGATACTTGGCCAGTGCAAAATGTGCTGAAAGGGATCGTAAAGGCTTCTTAGTAATTACAGAAGAGAGATATGGAAAAGGGTGGCGAAACCTCATTGATGAACTCAGAAAAGCCTCTATTTTCTTCTCATTCCTTTCCAGTTTTGGGTCTCTACCTATTCAACCACCTAACATTCTTCAATCGTCTAACGTGGAAGACTTCAACTTGAGGGGTGAAAATCATGACTGGCACGGTGGAGGATAAGCCCTATGTAAGATGCATACAAGGGCTGGTTTGTTTTCGGTAATCAATGTTGGAGATTGGGGCTATATAAGTCAGCCCGGGCCAAATTGGCACTTAATGATTCAATCATGACCAATGGGTTTGTAAAAGATGTTGCCCCACTGTCATTAAACAAGTCTTCTTGGCCAAAGCTGCAAGCTCATTTTCATTGTAGGGCCAATACACAAGTTGGTAGAGCATCATTAATCTTGGGACACATCCCCATGTCTTGCATTGCAATAGAATGGGGACAGATAAGTTTTCTAGCTTAGAAAGAATCTCCTACCACTGTGTTTGGCAACAAAAGTTCGAAGTTTCAAGCCACCGAGCGAAGTTGACATCAAGATATTTAGTGGGGTGAGTGTTGGCTAGTCTTAAAGAGGTGAAATCTCACCTAGAAAGATCCAGTGTAGAGTTCTTGGATTTCAATTTCAAACAAGACCTTATGGAAATTCCTTTGATTGGCAAGAATTACACATGGTCCGATAACTGAGATCCCTTGACGTGATCTAGAATCAATAGATTTCTTATCTCACTTGATTGGAAAAGCTAGTTCCTTGATGTATTGCCGAGAAAGCTACTTTGATTATTATCCAATCACTTTACTTTGTTACTTGATCATGGGCATGTTGAACGAAGTAAAGGGTACTTCAAGTTAAAGGATGTGTTTAAAAGTTGCAGGCTTTGTAGACAAGGTGAAACAATGGTGGTTGTCATACAACTTCATGGCTCCCCTAGTTTTGTCTAGGCTTGCAAGCTGAAGTGTTGAAAACGTTTGAAGATATGGAATGAAATGGAGTGTTTGGACTAGTTTTGGATTCAGTTCTGATCGCTAATGAGTGTTTGGACAGCTGAAAAAGAGAAGGCATCCCGGGGGTTCTTTGTAAGTTGGATATGGAGAAGGCTTACGACCACGTGTGTTGGGATTTTCTTTTCTATATGCTTAGGAGATGCGGCTTTGGGGATAGGTGGTGTGAATGGATTAAATATTGTGTTTCGATCGCTTGATTTTCTGTTTTAGTCAGTGGAAAATCATGTGGATTTTTTCAGACTTCCAAGGGGTTTAGACAAGGGGATCCGTTGTCTCCCTTTCTTTTCGTCATTATTATGGAGGCTTTGAGTCGCATAGTGGAGGCTACAGTAAGGGGGGCTTTATTGATGGTTTTTCGGTGGGCAACAATAGCAATGGAGTTGGTTCCATTTCTCACTTATTATTTGCGGATGATACTCTTATTTTTTGTGATGCAGATAGTGGTCAGATTCAAGCTTTAAGGGTTGTTTTGTTGTGTTTTGAAGCAGTTTCGAGGCTCAAGGCGAACTTGGGAAAGTCAGAATTTGTACCGGTGGGGGATGTGAGAAATATTAACTTTCTTGCGGGCTTGTTGGCTTGCAAAGTAACCTCTGTTCCTATGAAATATCTTGGGCTTCCCTTGGGGGCGTCTTTCAAAGTTAGGAGTATTTGGGATGATGTGGTAAAGAAGATTGAGAAGAGATTGTCGAGTTGGAAGCGGTTATATCTATCAAAAGGGAGGAGATTAAGGCCTCGTTTGGTTATGCAGTTTAGATGGGATGAGATGAGATGTTTTGTTGAAAGTTGAATAAAATATTGTTTTAATATAATTTTTTAATATAATTTTTGTTTTGGGATTTGAAAAAGTTGAATTGTTTATTATATTTTGTATGAGAATTTGGGAAAGTTGTAATAATTATATGAAATGAGATGAGATAGTTTGGTTTTGTATAATTAAACCAACCCTAACCCTTATCAAAAGTACCCTTCCTAATCTTCCTACTTACTATCTTTCTCTATTTCCATTACCGGTGGGTGTGGCCAATCGGATAGAAAAAATGTTTAGAGCATTTTTGTAGGGTGGCATGGGGGAGGAGAAATCAAATTTCATCTTGTGAGTTGGCAAAGGGTGAGCTGACTGCTAGTATATGGTGGCTTGGGGGGTGCGAAATTTGAGTATGTTTAATAAGGCATTACTAGGAAAGTGGTTGTGGAGGTATCAAATGGAAGGGAACTCGTTGTGGAGGGAGGTTATAGATTAGAAGTATTGTAGTGAGAGAGAGAGAGGGGGGGTGGTGCTCTAAGGAGGGAAGGGGGTCTTATGGTGTTAGCTTATGGAAATTTATTTGAAGGGGGTGGAACACCTTTGAAAAACACCTCAAGTTTGAGGTGGGTTAATATGAACCCGCAGGAATGAAATCCTTTGAACCTATAGTCAATTTGAAAATTCACCCAAGAAAGTTAAAATCAAGTCAATGGATGAAGAATTTAGACCCGATGAGAACTCGTTTCAAGAACCTAGATTATATTAAAATCTAGACCTGTTGAAGAACTCGTCTCAAGAACTCAGATTACAAGGAGGAACGCCACAAAGGTTGTGATTTACCTTTGATAAGTTCAAAAGTTCAATCAAGAACAAGAGGAGATAAACTCAACTCACAATAAATAAATTCATCAAATTTCATAAACTTCTTAATATGAGGTTACAAAGAGTATTTAAATTAAAACCTAATTAAAATCCTAGCTAAAATAAAATCCCTTTTACCCAAAATTCCCCTGGATGAACAGTGTCGCAGCTACAGTGATGCTACAGTAACCTCTTGAAACCCTAGTTCCTAAATAGTAACTTTCCAAATAAACCCTTGGCCAAAATACAAGGTCTTCCCAAAATCCCAAGTTCATAAGAAATAAGATATATATGGGCCAAGCATCCTCAAGCCCAGTTATTCTAGACTAATTCCTATAACTAATAAAATAAGCCTCTTTAATGAAATAAACAAGTCGAAGGCCTTCAATCACATAATCATAATAGTAGGCCCTAATTTATGTTGTACTCTTTCATAGCTTGTATCACGTGGATGATCACTGGATCTCATTCTCTAAAGTCCATAATGAATATTCGGCTCTTGCTAGACTCGTCCCAAGTGGACTGCACCAATTCTTGCATTACTTCCTTGACCTTCTTAGCTCTTGATCTTGTAATTGACCTATCTGGAACTTCCAAAGGATCTTTAAGTCTAGGCCCACTTGGTTTCCATCATGGGTGGTGGAGCAAGAATTCGTTTTTGGTTCAATGAATGGTGTGGCGAGAGACCTCTCTACACTGTTTTCAGCAGGCTGCAGTTTCAAAGGTGTTGTGTCGCTCAAATGGGACCGTACTTTGGAATGTTATTTTTAATAGAAATGCTTAGAATTGGGAACTTGATGAGCTTGCTGATTTTTTCAGCTATTTGTATTTAGCGAAGATTGGAGGTAGTGGGAGTGATCGTATGCTGTGGAAACTTATGGGGAGCAAGAAGTTTATTGTCAAATCATTTTACAAGGTCTTGACAGTTTAGTAGCCTAACTCCTTTCCGTGGAAGAGCATTTGGAAGTTTTGTGTGCCGTCTAAAGTCGCCTTTTTTACATGGCCAACAGTGCTTGGGAAGATTTTAACAATGAATAATCTAAGAAAATGGGGTATGGTTGTAATGTAGTGGTGCTTCATCTGTAAGAGGAATGGGGAAGCGGTTGATCATTTGCTTCTACATTGTGACGTGGCTAGAGAGCTATGGGCTAGCATTCTAAGTAGAGCTGGGCTGAGTTGGGTTATGCCTAAGGGTGTAGTGGATCTACTAGCATGCTGGAATAGGCATCATAATAGCTCTCAAATGGTAGTGATGTGGCGGTTTGTGCTTAATGTGATGTTTATGGACAGAAAAGAACGATAGGTGTTTTAACAATAAGGAGCATGCAGTGGGGAAAATCTGGAATTTATTTGTTCTCTCTTTTACAGTGGTTTTCTATTATTGTACTAAAAGGTGGGAATATACATGAGTTTTTGTCTACTTTCCAGCTCTCTAGAATGTAATTAGGTGTCTTATTTTGTATACTTCCTGTGTACATGGACATTGCCTAGTTTCATTCGATTCAATAAAGATTCTTACTTACAAAAAAAAAAAACAAAATTGAAATGGAGTTTGGTCTTCTTGGGAAAAGGAAGTTCTAAATGAATTATGTTATATTGATGTGTTAGCAAAAGGAAGAAGATCCTTATTTGAGATGGAATTGCTGTGAAAGAAGGAGACTACGAGTGAATTGGAAATAAATGCTCTTTTAGATGTGAGTTGGAGACATAAATCCAAGGCATTTTGGCTGCATGAAGGCAATAATATCTATTTTTTCCATAGCGGACAAATGGAATTGATGAAATAACACCATTGACGCACTAATGGTGAACCATTTTGTTTATACAGATCTTATGGAAATTCGAGGGAGGATTGTGCAATTCTACAATCACCTATATTCTGAACATTTCTGTTGGTTGCCCAAAGTTGATGGTCTCCCATTTGAATCCATAGGCAATAAGGACGCCGTGTAGATGGAATGGTATTTTGAGGAGAATGCAGTCTTTGAAGTGCTGAATTCTTGGAATGGTGATAATGCTTTGGGACCCATTGGGTTCTCAGTTGGCTTTCTTTCACAGTTGTTGGGAGGTATTCAAGCTAATTTAAAAAAGGCCTTCATTTCATTTTATCAAGATTAGGGTTTTGAGAGAAAATTATGGATAGGTCAAAAATCATGTCCTAACGTCTTACTATCGCATTATATATATATTTTATAAGTAATCGATAATATTATTAATAGAGATAGGCAAAGACCAAGTACACAAGATGGTATACAAGAAATAAGATTTATCTAGGTCGAAGTATTGAAAGTTAGAAAGTCGTGAAAATTCAAGCCATTAAAATCTAAAGCTATTACCCATAGAAATAAAGTGCGGAAAAATAAAGTTCTAAGTTTGTGATACTCCATATGATATGGATGAGGATAGGTGGTGTATGAGATCCCACATTGCTTAGGAAAGAGAAGTTCTTGTTCTTTATAAGGTTCCAATGGGGCTCCAATTGCATCATTTATTAGTCCTTTTGAAGTATAGGCCATGTAGTTTGCGCCTTCCATTGGGGTGTTACAAATATTGTGATACCCCATATGATATGGATAAGGGTAGGTGACGTATGAGATCCCACGTTGCTTGGGAAAGAGAAGTTCTTGTTCTTTATAAGGTTCTAATGGGGCTCTAATTGTATCATTGACTAGTCCTTTTAGAGTATAGGCCATGTGGTTTAGGCTTTCTATTGGGGCGTTATAAATATTGTGATACCCCAGCGTTATAAATATTGTGATACCCCATATGATATGGATAAATGTAGGTGGTGTATGGGATCCCACATTACTTGGGAAAGAGAAATTATTGCTCTTTATAAAGTTCCAATGGAGTTCCAATTGCATCATTGACTAGTCCTTTTGGAGTATAGGCCATGTGGTTTGGGCCTTCCATTGAGACATTACAAATATTGTGATACCCTATATAATATGGATAATGGTAGGTGGTGTATGAGATCTCATATTGCTTGGGAAAGAGAAGTTATTGCTCTTTATATGGTTCCAATGAGCTCCAATTGCATCATCGATTAGTCTTTTTGGAGTATAGATCATGTGGTTTGGGTCTTCTATTGGGGCGTTACAAAATTCCTCTGTTGACCACTCCTTGTTTTCGAAAGTCTGATCTTTGCGCTCTTGCCATATACACCACATAATGTAGATCGGGATCATCTTCCACACAACCTTGATTTGTGGAACTCCTCTTGGAAATGTCCAACTAGCCAATAGATTGACCACAGTTGCAGGCGGCTTATTCCTCCATCATATGCTAAAAAAAGCCTTAAAGATGTCGGTAGTCAGGATCTTCCCCAAAGCTGTTGTCCATGTAAAGAAGACTGCTTTCGGAGGTGGCTTATTCCTCCAAATTCTCTTCCATGGGAACTGAGTATTTGAGGCATGGGTAAGGGACTTATAGAAGGATCGAACCAAAAAAATGCACTTACCTGCGGGAGTCCACCACAGCCTATCGGCTTGCTGTCCATTCGGCTTCACAGAATATAATATGCTAAAAAAAGCCTTAAAGATGTCAACTTTCTAATCTTGCACCACTCTACTAAACGTGACATTCCACTGCACTTGGTCCCCTAATCAAACCATGAGGTCCTCCACTGAAGCTTCTTGATTACGGGCCACTCGAAAAACAGCTAGAAAAGCATCCTTTAAGGCTTTTTTCCCGCACCATATGTCCCTCCTAAATTTAATTTGAGAACCCCCCCCCCCCCAACACAATTTAGAATGGCTATTAAAATCCCCTCACCCACGTCTAATGTGTTTCCAAACCCCCACATCATTGGCCCCATTTACCTCTTCAGTGCACCAGCTACCCCACAAGCTTCCATATTTGCAATCAACCACCAATTTTCATAGGGTTTCTGGTTCCATGATATATCTCCATAGCCACTTCCCAAGTAGGCCCCAATTGAATGTTCTCTAGTTTTTTATACCCAACCCACCTGACGTGACTGATCTATACACCTTATCCCAGCTAACCAGGTGAAGTTTGAATTCATCCCTTATCCCACTCCATAAGAAATCACGATACAATTTTTCAATCCGAGTTGCTACACGGGCAGACAATTAAAATAAAGACAAAAAGTAGGTAGGTAAGTTAGAAATGGTACTCTTAATGAGAGTCAACTGGCCACCCTTTAACAAATACAATCTCTTCCACCCTGCTAATTTCCGTCCTATCTTCTCAATAACTGAATCCCAAATGGATGAGGCCCTTGCAGCAGCCCCCAAAGGCAAATCCCAAATAGGTAATGGGAAGAAAGGCTACCTTACACCTTCCCCATTAGCACTAACTCTGACTTGTCGAAATTCACTTTCAGGCTTGACACTGCTTGAAAGCATAATAACAAAGCCTTCAATGCCCTCAATTGGTTTCGATCTGCCTCACAGAGTAGGAGCATGTCATTTGCAAAAAGTAAATGAGACAAAATAATAATGCCTCTATTAGGGTCACCAATCTCAAATCCAGCCACAAATCCATGCGTAACCACCGCCGATATCATCTTACTCAAGGCCTCCATAATGATAACAAAGAGAAGTGGGGACAATGGATCTCCTTGCCTTAGATCTCGAGAGTTGCTGAAGAAGCCGGTAGGACAATCATTAATCGATTGAGAATCTTGCTGTTGAGATGCACCAACTAATCCAAGTACGCCATCTAACCCCAAAGTCGCATCTCCCCAGCAAAATTAGGAGGAAGTCCCAGTTTACATGGTATTATGCCTTCTTCATATCTAATTTGCAAATAATCCATGTGGAGCCAGCCTTTAATATGCTATCTAGGCTCTTGTTCGCTATAATGACTGAATCAAGAATTTGTCACCCCCTAACAAACGCATTTTGTGGCTTCGTAATGATCTTGCTCAAAACCTCCCCTAATTTGTTGGCAAGCACCTTGGAGATAATTTTATACACCCCATTCACAAGGCTAATGGGTCGAAAATCCTTAATCTCTGACACTCCAATCTTCTTTGGGATTAGCGCAATAAAAGTAGCATTTAGATTTTTCTCAACCTTTCCAGCAAAGGATTCTTCCTGAAACACATTCATAATGTCATTTTTCACCACCTCTCAGCATGATTGGAAAAAGCCCCATTGAGAAGCCATCTGGATCTGGGGCTTTATCTTTACCCATGTGTCTCACTACATCATACACTTCCTCCTCTTCAAAAAGCCTCTACAACCAAGACGCTGTCTGAGGCTCAATAGTATCAAAACCAAGACCATCTAGCTTTGGCCTCCATCCCTCGTGTTCTGTAAGCAGTTGTTCATAGAAATCCACCACATGGTCCGGAATCAAAGGGGCCTCATTGCACTCCATACCATTAATATTTAGCATTTCAATGATATTATTTCTTCTATGAGAGTTCGCAACTCTATGGAAGAACTTTGTGCTTCGGTCCCCTTCTTCCAACCACAATGCTCTCGACTTTTGGCGTCAAGAAATCTCCTCCAAAGATAATACTCTCTCCAATTCTGAAACTAATTCTGCCTTCCGCAATAGCTCTTCCAGTGAAAGGGCTGTAGCCTCTGTACCCTCTCAAACTGTTGCAACTCCTCCACCATGAATTTCTTTCGCTCCCCTATATCTCCAAAGGACTGAGAATTCCAAAGCTTAAGGTCATTCTTCAAGGCTTTTAATTTACCACTTAGGATGTTTGAGGGGTTACCGTGAAATTGGTATGAAGACCACCATTGCCTAGCCTTATCCACAAAGCTTTCACTTTTCATCCTCACGTTTTCGAACTTGAAGTATCGGTGCCCACTTTGAATTCCACCACAATCCAATAAGATAGGAAAATGATCCGAGCAAAGACGTGGCAACCTCTTTTGGCACACCTCCAAATAGTGCGCCTCCCACTCCGGTGAGATTAGAAATTTGTCTAGTCAGGACCACGTCTGATTATTCGACCAAGTAAAAGAGCCCCCCATGAGAGGAATGTCCAACAGGTTTAAGTCAAAGAGAAAATCTGAAAACTCTGTCATTGCTGGGCGCGTCCTGCTGTCTCCAGATCGTTCACTAGGGAATCTGATGACATTGAAATCCCCTCCTATACACCAAGGAAGCTCCCACCAACTTTGTAACCCAACAGGTTCCTCCCATAAGAATCTTCTATCATTTTCTATATTTGGACCGTATAAACCTGCAAAAGCCCACACAAAATTATCTGCCACGCTCTTAAAAGAACATTCCATAGTATACTCCCCCACAAACTCCTCCATTTTCTCCACGGCTCTGTTTTTCCCAACCTGATAACTCTAGCAACCTTTGCGCACTGCTTTTACTCAACAGAATGCATTTCAGCGTGGGATGCCCATGCATTTGAAGTCGAAGGTTGATCAATATGGGTCAGTTGGTGCGCTTTTGGGTGGAATCGAAGGCTTTTGAGCTTTTGCCAGAATCATGGAGATCATCATTAAAAATTATGGAGAGTAGAAGGGTGTGGAGATTTGTAGTGATGGGTTGCAGTTGTCTAGAATGGTTGACGGCTACGATGGGAGCAGTATTACGAGCGGGAAAAAATTTGGACTTCACAAAACACTTGCGCGAAGGCAGCAGAACATTCATGGCTCAAAGATGCTCCAATAAGCATGGGAGGTTTTTAACTGTCACTGAATATGGTGGAGGCGGCTGGCAGTGTTGTAGCCATTCCTAAATGGTATGAAGGTCTGGGTTGGGAGAAATTTACTGCGGAATTACGTAGAGTTGCGGATATGCTTTTTGTTGATGGGTCAAAGAAGGAAAACCAAAAGAAGAATGAGAATATCAACTTGGAGGTGAATCATAAAGACCCAAGTACATCCACGGTGGCGAGGCGATCATATGAGGCAGCTTTGAAGATCGGTCATGATTCGGGGGTTCATAGTGAGGAGAATGATGTAGGTGGTTTGCAGATCACGCCTTAGAACCAGCTTGTCACGATGCATAATTCTTTAAAGGAGATGAAAACCCAACTTGTCAAATTGAAGGCAGCGATAGCTTTTTTGTCTACGAAAATAGACCTGCTTTTAACTTGAGGCAACAAAGTTGTAAAGAACAAGACTAAGATAGGCTCGAATCCTTTAAACTCGGATAAATGAAAACGAAAAATCGGATTCGGCCTTATTCCTATAACTAGATCCAGAAGAGTATGGCGGGTCAAAAGAAAGTATGGGTTATTTGAAGTGAGTTCTACGTCGGGTATCGGCGTAGAGACATCTGTAATAGAATGTCATTCGCCTCAGGTGAATTCTGTACCCGAAGAAATTATGGCTCCCTCGTCGGAGTTGAAGGAAAATGGTGTCATACCATTGGTGAAGGGACCCACTGAAGTTGCACATAAAGGGTCACCAGAGGTGAAGGGACTTGATATCATACCATTGGAGATAACCAAAGGAATTGTTGAGGAGGTACAGGATTTGAACATGGATTTGGCGTTGGTGCCTTACCTAGAGCCGGGAGTGCAGCTGGATGCTGTGTCTGGGGATATTGTGGCTCCCTTGGTCTCTTTTCCTCCAATAGCATATTGGATTCTACCTAAAGTTAATGAGATTCAGCAGTTCGTGAGAATTTCACATGAAGGATGTGAAGACCAATTTAAAGAACTAATTATTGTGATTGAGACAAGCCACTCATTTGAAACCTAATCAAGTTTCAAGAAAAGCAGGGAGTTACAATGTCTTTTCTCTACAATCGACTACGACGCTAAGGGTGGTAGTTCAACTAGAGGGAAGTCTAAATGGAGGGCATTGTGAATACGGGAAATAAAGGGGTGGGGTTTTTTGGCAGAGTTTTAGTTCTACGGGAAACAAGGGGTTGGGGTTAGGTTTGGTGTATTTTGGGTTGTTTTTCACGAGCCTTTTGGGTTATTTGGGGTTTTCTATTATGGGCAAAGTGTTTTCTTGTATACATCAGTGTACTTCGTTACTCATTTTTATATATATATATAATATTTTTACTTATAAAAAAAAAAAAATCTTTTGTCCCACATCACTAGGATTCCACCCGAAGCCCCATTCAATGCAAGATAAACCCAATCCACATAAGTACAACTCCAAACACTTCGCACTATTCTCCTAGAAACACATTTCAGCTTGGTTTCTTGTAAACATACTATATCCGCCCTCCATTCCCGAAGCAAATTTTTAATACGAAGTCGCTTATTTGCCTCATTCAACCCGCGGACACGACAATTTTCGGCTTCATAATGGAGAGGCAATCCCCTTTCTCTTGGATCTTTCATGGCTTGAACTTCCTTCATAATTCATCGATCAAGTTAGGTGCTTGAGCTCCCGCTGTTTTTTAGACCCTGATTTCTTTGCCTATGAACGACCCGCTTCAATTGCAGTAAGTAAAGCCAAAAACTGCTCTTCAAAACCCACACATTCCATTCCCACACAGTATTGCATTTCCTTCACCTTTTGGAGCACCCAATCCGACACATTGGATTCATTTGGTAGCATACGATTCAATGAAATAGGCTCCCCCTCACTGGGAACCCATTGCATATTAGGTGTCACCCCCCCCCTCTCCTCCTCCTCGAATAAGTTTCTGCCCTCCCATTCAACCACAGCATTACTAGTGGAAAACTGAGTCTCGAGGACCATTGTTTCCTCGCAGCCAAGCCTTTGAGAGAGCCCATCATCAACCACCTCCACCCCAGCCATCGCGACCCCTCGAACGATCCCCCCGCAAGCTTCAGAGCAAGCCCCTCTTGTTGAATAGACTCGAGATGTTCCTCGAGTTGAATATGGGCCTCCGTCTGGGAAGGTGACACTTCCATCATGGTGATCGGTGGTTTCTGTCCACATGGAGCTGAGGTAGCGGCACGGTGGTGAGATATTGTCAATTTGCTCATTACGCAGCCCTGCCGCTCAGTCGGTCTTTTCTCCATTGCCGGCGCCATCTGGACCTACGTCTATGGACCCACGACAAGTCTTGGTGCCGTCGAAGCTATCGTCGACACAATGGCTAGGCTGCTGTCAGTCATGGGCGGTCGATCTCCATCCTTAAGAATCCTCCATATGGGAGGGAGCCCAACAGGCGGGCTGAAATCCACCTCCAGCCCCTGAAATTCCAGTGGGCTTGGGCCCATTGACGTTAGGCCCACTAGGCCTTGATGGGCCAGCAGTGTCCGTTGGGCCAGCAGTTGTGGGCCCATTCACCCCCCTTAAAACACCCCCTTTTAGACTAGGGCCTTCCTTCCTTGGGCCTGGGCTTGGGCCACCCCTGAAGTGCAACCCAGCCCTTTCCTCTAGCTCAATATCATGCTTGGCCCTTTCCTCCATTCCCCTTTCCCTTTTAGGCTCGACACACTTTAAGAGCCACTCCACCTGGTTCTACAGCGTGCACAACTGCACCTTCACGTCCAGCAAAGCTCTGTGGACATCCCCCTCTGCCACACCACTTGCAAGTCTGCTCCCACCACTCTGCCTCTATTCATGCCGAAAGACTCTATCACTGTCAGCACCATAGTTGTGATCTCCTCTCTGTTGTACCTTGTCACCAACTCTCTGCCATGGCCACCTTGCTAGGGACTAACGAGGATGCTCCACCTGCAGCACCTCCTTGTAAGAGAAAGGGGGCACCTTTATCGCTGATGGTCTTGGAGCTTCCTCACTGACAGAGGTTTTCCTTTCCTTGAGAAACTCCCAGAGCGCCTTCCCTAGCCGTTTCCACCCTCTGCCTTCCTTCTCTTCAGGCACAAAGATGATGTTTCTTCTGCCCCCACCCCCATATTCCACCACTGCCATATAACGTCCACGACCATTCGAGCAACTCTAAGCAATGAAGCTACGACTACCCTCCCTAACAGTGGTGAAAAAATCACGTTTCTCCTCCTTCAAACAATCTGCCATAGCCTTTGCCAACCAGTTCACTGTTGAAGGACCTAGTGACAATTTTGACTTCACCCTCCAGCTTCTCTCAGTGATGACCAATAGATCCCCATCCTTAGCAAGTGAGAAAAACTTGGACTCTATCGCAATATCCTTATAAAAACCCATCCACCCTCCTTCACAAACCACCCAATCTCAACGGAGAACTACGAAACATTGGATACAGAAAATGTACGGAGGGAAAATGAATAAATGTACGGAGAGAAGCTGGAGGGTGAATTGCATATCACATTATATATACTTAGCTTGTATTTTACATTTATACCCTCATGGGGTATACTTCATACAATTATGTTCTCTAAACTTACATTGAAGCTGGAGCCTATATGTCATATAAACCCAGCTTAGAAGAAATGAAGTTGAACCGACTATGACACAGGGACTTGGTCAAAGTATCTGCAAGTTGCTCCATAGACTTGGTAAACATATTTGCAAGTTGCTCCATTGAGTGATGTTTTAAGCCACTGAGTGATGTTGACATCATGAATTGCAATGTGTGAAAGCTGAGGGGAAAACACAAAGAATTATGTCCTACCCTCTTACCATTGCATTATATATACCTTAGCTTACATTTTCCATTTATACCCTCATGGGCTATACTTAAACACAATTATGCCCTCTAACACACTTATTCCCCAAGAAAGTAGGGATTGTAGATATCAAGGATTTCGTCTCATTAGTCTGGTTGGAGAGTGTACTGATTATTTCCAAAGTTGCAACAAAGTTTTAAATGACACTTGAAAAGGTCAATGCCTTCATCAGGGTAAGAAAAATCCTAGATCCAGTTTTTATCGCCAATGAGTGCCTTTTTACTAGACTTTGTTTAGGGGCTTGAGGAGTATTATGTAAGTGGGATTTAGAGTAAGCTTACAATCATGTTAATTGGGATTCTTATTGTATTTATTACGGGTTGAGATTGGACAGAAATGGTAAGAGTGGATTGTCCATTGCATATTTTCAGTTTAGTTTCAGTTTTGATTAATGGATCACCATCTGGCTTTTCTAGCAGTACCCCAAAGTTGAGACATGTGATCCTTTATCTCCCTTACTGTTTGTAGCTGTCAAGGACACATTTGAATAGAATGCTGGCTGTTGCTGTCATAGAGGGCTCCTATCAGAATTTTGGTGAGCCATACCAGCTCCAAGGAGTTTCTTGTTTCACATCTTCTATACACCAAGGATATGCTGATCCTCTGAGCCTTCCCTGGATCATTTTCATTATTTGTGCTGCATTTTCTTTTGTTTTGAGGTTTTTTGGGACTAAAATTAACTTGGCTAACTCAGAGCTAGTGCCTGTGGGGGCCGTTTTGGATATTGATGGATTGGCTCGAATTCTTGCGTGTAGGCTGATAGTGGTACCTATGGTGCATTTGAGACTCCCTTCAAGGGCGTCATTCAAGACCACAACCTATTTTGGATGACATTATTGAGAACATGAAACTTCAATTAGCAGGCTGGAAGTGACGCTATCATTCAAAAGGAGCCAGACTAACTTTGATCAAAAGCAGTTTGGCTAATTTGGCCACTTACTATATATCTATATACTCTATACCAATTGGTGGCCTATTATATAGAGAGACTTCAGAGGAGTTCAAGTTTCGTATAGTCAGCTAGCCCAAGATTTGCACTAGAGTCTCCTCAGGAGGGTTTGGAGTTAACCATTTGTTGTTCAATTGTGCTCTTTTGGTTAAATAGCTATGGCACTTTGCAATAGAAAGGGGGGCGATTGGCAGTGGAAGTTAAGTATTGCAGTATGTCGGGAGTGTGGTGTTCCTGATGAAATAAGTGCTCCTTACAAAGGTTGGTGTGTAAAACATAAGGAATGTTTTGAGGAATTGAATCTAGCTTTATCTAATTTGAGGTGGGAAAATCGGGCTACGATTAGATTTTTTCATGATGTATGGTGTGATGATTAATCCTTGAAGGCTTTATTCTCAGAATTGTTCAGACTTTCCCACGATAGGGAGGCCTTGGTCGCAGATTTTTTGCAACTCTCCAACAATACTGGACTATATCACTTTATTCGATGAGCAAAAGATTGGGAATCAGAGTCTTTTCCTCATTCTTCAACCTATTATACTCCACTATGTTGAGAGGTGGTGTGAATATAAGATCTGGTGGGTTATGTCAAAAAGAAGGAAGTTTGAGGTCAAGATTTTTTATCAAGCATTACATCCCATTGGTACTACATTTCCCTGGAAAAGCATTTGGAGGAACAATGCTCCATCACGAGTGGCCACTAGGGATGACCTTAGTAATGGATAATTTGAGGAGGAGAATCTAAGTGATAGATTGGTGTTGTATGTATAAGAAAAGCGGGTAAACACTTGATCATATAATTGTGCTATGTGAAGTTGCTAGAACGGTATGGGCTTAACAACAGTGAGTTTGGGAAATTCATCCATATCATGTATAATTTCCAAAACATGGAACCTTACTCTTATGAAAACATGTCAATTATCCCATTGGATTATTATTGAAGGGCTTACTTACAAATTCAGTATTTGGGCTTTCAGCGGTTGTGAAGAGCTACCTAGGTTTTCAACATTTGCAAAACTAATCATGAGTCTTAAAAAAATCGCAATTAGGTACTTCCGCCTAACTCCCATTGGATTTTTAATGGCACAGTATATATCATCAAGTTAAATTCATAACATATCAAATAATATATCCAATTAAATAACTAATTTTATTTCAAATTAGAATTATCTAATAAAAATAATTTTATTTATGCACTTTTACTTTACACTATACTAAATAGCTTTAAATCTCTCTCTTCACGCAAGCAAAATTTGTGATGTTTCTCATCAATAACATAGAAATAAAGGGGAGTAAGGGGGATAAATGCTGCTCAACCAAAATTTTAGATATCAAAATCCAAACGTTGACACTCTTTTAAAGACTATTCACTGTTCAATATCTCAAAATATACTAAATTACTAACATAGTGTTTTCCACTTAATAAATTTAGTTATTTCTGTGCATCGCACATATTTATGACTAATTAATTATAATATTCACTTTGCTCAATTTCCATATGAAATGAAAAAGTCCATAGAATATTGTTTAGGCTTAATTCTCTGTTTTTTTTTTTTTCAATCGATGTTTCTTGAATTTCCGTAAGTTATACGCATATCATGTAACATAGTAATTGTTCTCTTGTAGGTGGTTAAACTGATGAAAAAGAAAGGTACAAGCATGGTTCCAGTTGATAGTGCCGGAGCTGGTGATATAATATCAATGGCTGGTTTGACAAGTCCATCAATAGGCCATACAGTGGCAAATGTGGAGGTAATTGAATGTATTTTATTTGTTACCACAAAGCAATAATGTTCATCAGGGTTGAAGGTAAGTGGGCGAGAGCTGCCTCCCGCCCCCCTGCCTCCCTCTTTTTTTTTTTTTTGAAAAACAATTTCCCCCAAAACATAGAATTATTTATTTATTAATTAAAATAGAAATTAAAGCTCAAGAAAAACCTTTCCAAGTTCAAAAACGTTTTAAAAAAATTATTCTCTAAAATATTTTAACCACTCAAAATCTTACAAAAGGTAAAATCCTAAAAACCCCTCCTCTATTATAAATCTTTTGGTAAAAGCTTGATTTTCTAACTTAAGGTTTGACCCAAAAATGTTTCTAAAAGTCATATTTTTCTAAAATCACCAACAAAGTATGATTTTTATCTATTATGTCTTATTTATTTCGACTTCTTTCTTACACTTCTCTATGGTCATAATTTTGAGTGGAAATTTTGAGTTTATGTTCTATGGAGAAAATAATAATTTATAATTTATGATCTGTTACAACCACGATATGGCTTAAGCATGTTCAGGTTGATTAATATATTGATTGTTTTAGGATATATACACTTAGCGCACTCAAACTATCAAGGATTTTACACTTTACACTCTAAACTACCAAAATTGCCATGTTCCATCCTCAAAATACAAAAAAGGACAATTTGCATCCTGATTCAATTACAGCCATTGAGATGAATGGAAAATAGTCATTTAGATGAATGGAAAATATGTGACGTGGCACAATCTTGATGCTCAGATAATAATAGAGGGTCTAAAATGTCAGTTTTTGGTAGTTTGTGCCTTGTGGACATAATGTGTTAGTTTTTGTAGTTTGGTATACAAATTGCATAACCTTTGATAATTTGAAAATCCAAAGTGTACTTTTTATGTGTTCTTTTTTGTCTTGGTATATATGGAAATATACATTATATAAAAAAAAAATTATTATAATATAAATTTGGCCCCCCAAACATAAACTCCTGGCTCCACCACTGTTCTTCCTCATTTCAATTTTGTTTCCTTTGGGAAGGTATGAAGCCCCAACCTCCTAACATTGAGGATGTTGGCAATCTTATTAGTTGTAATGAACAGGGGAAAGCACAAGCCTTATTTACACTACAACTCCAGAGTTTTAGGTGATATTCAACATCATGTTGTGTTCTTTGTGTATTACGAGTATGATAATTCACACTTTTTGACTATGAGCTCCAGTTCAAATTACACTTCCTCTACCCATATGGATGAGCTGGAGGGTGAGATTGCAGATTCAAGGCTCACTAGATGTGTTCGGTAATTTGAATAATATGGATTTGTTTTTGAACTTCTGATTGCAATTTTCAGGTTATGACAGCATTGCCAACTGTTGAGTTGGATCCACCAACTATTTCTATGACTTTTGGTGTCAATGACTCTCCATTGGCTGGTCGCGATGGTACCCATGTGAGTCATGAACTTTTCAGTTATTTTTCACTCAGTCACAATATTTGGTATTACATGCACCCTTTGCTACCATTTATGTTTTTGTTGTGTATGGATCAAAAAGAAAAGGGAATAAAAGAAAATAAACGAAGACTTCTTCCTTAGTTATACATTCTGTTTTCCGATATCCTTAATGTGGTGCATTTGGAAGAAAGAAATGACTATTGATTCAAAGATTGTGAGGAGACTAGTGGATCTTAGGAATTTCTTCTTCAGAACTTTGTATAATGGATGGCTTCGTATCGTCTTTCTAGTTTTAGTTTCCTAAGTTTTCTGGATATCTATACTTTTAATAGCCAGATGTTTCTTTTGCATATTCACTTTGTATTAGGGTTTCGCCCTTTTTTCATATCAATAAATATCTGACTTGTATCTATATATAAAAAAAAATGGTTATACATTTCTGTTCATTTACGGTTAGATTTTTTTTTTTTTTTGATTTTGGTGCATGAACACTAAAATAATAACATTGGATAATTTTCAAAAATACAGACAGACACTGAGAATGAATTGGCAATGTGCATTGTGCGTGCGTGCGTGCATGCTCCCTCACCTTTCAATCATTTGTTTATCTTTTATCTTTTAACCTATATATGCCATTGTCAGAAACAACACGTTTAAAAAACTATTTGTCCCACCATTATACAATTTTCAATAGGAAGTTATTTTAATATTTATGTTTATTGCCTTTGATTGGCTTGGCCTACTATTTTTCCATTGTACCTTTATTCTTTTTTCGCTAAATGATGTGCTCGTCTAAAATTCGAAGATCTAGGATTGAGAATCAAAATGACAAATGATTTTATCAAAATGAAATGTTTTATTGTTGTTGTTGAAAGTAACAAATGATGGGGCCATGGGGAGGGATCAGGGGGACAACACAGATGGTAGTTGTGTGGAGGATGGCTCCCATTTGTATTTTTTGGTGTATCTGGAGAGAGAAATGATAGAAATTTCAAGTATCAGGTATTCTCAGGTATTCTGTGAGTAGTAGTGAAAAAGTAACGATAGAATGTTGAATAGTTGTGAATAGTGGTGAAAAGTAATAATAAATAGTAGTGTGAGGTATTCTCACTAAGAATACCTGAGTACCCAAACTAGTTTCTTCTGGAAGACTTTATTTATGTGGGCCATTGCTTTAGATTTAAATGGTCTAGTTTCCATGATTTCCTTGTAACCATTTCTTAGTTCCTAAATAGGGGTAATCACATGTATAGGCCTGTGTACTTAGGCTATGCCTATCTTTATATCAATGAAATATCTTCTTACTTATAAAAAAAGAAAGAAAGTAACAAATGAATTCTACCACCTCTAGATCATAGTTTTGGTGTTGTGGAACCATATCTGTGGAAACTTTCTAAACTCTATTCTGACTTTGGATTATACATATTTTTGCTTTTTACTGCACGTTATTTATTAATTGTGAAGCTTTCTTTGTTATAGATTGCTTCCAATGTCTGATAACTAAAATTTTGACAGCATGTTTTGGCTCTGCTGAACAGTTTCCAAAATATAAGGATAGAAGTGTAGGACAAATAGTTAGTAATATTTTTCTCGAACTTCTTAGGTCTTTTCTAGACTACCTGCTAATTACCACATGGAACTATCTTTTTGCTTTATCTATGTTGCACTTTGCAACTGCCTTGTGAAGAATTTCATTACAGCTCTCAATGTGCAAAAAGAGTTAAGACCTCCCAATTTGCTATGTACTAAACTAAACTTAACTAAGCCTTAATCACCTATAAAATAAGACCTCTAATGATTCCATGTTCATGATATAAGATGTGAGTTAGTTCTGCACTGGCTCTCAGCCTTCCGTAAACCTCTTCTCTCCAGCCTTTGGATCCTGCAATATAGTGTGTGTGATTCAATTTTGGGTTGCCCCTTAAAGGAATATTTGAGTGTGATATCTTGAACTGAATGGTTCTTCTGAACCCAAATGTTTTGAGGAATTTGTGTTTCCTTTTGTTTTTTTTATACTCAACGACTCTACGTAAGGTGCTGTGCTACTGCTGTTGTACTTAACACAAATCATGTGCTGATGATGATGTATTTATAGTTGACTGGAGGGAAAATCGGTGATCGGCTAATGGCTGAAGCAGAAACTAATCTGGCCATAAATGTTCTCCCAGGCTTATCAGAATCATATGAAGTTCAGGGGAGGGGAGAACTTCAACTGGGTTTGTACTCTTCCTCGTACAATTTTTTGTTCATACTTTCTCTACAACTTCTAAAGATTTAAGAAAGAATAGCAGTTCCTTTTCAGTGCATAGAGCATTACGGTTAAATATATGCGCTCAACGCAGTTTCCTTGTTGGGTAAAACAGGTATCTTAATTGAGAATATGAGGCGTGAAGGATTCGAGTTGTCTGTCTCACCACCTAAAGTGATGTAAGTTTTTAGTATAATTGCTCCATGAATCTAGTTCTCTACTTCATACTTTCTGTGTACTTGGGCTTTGCCTATTTACTTAATCAATAAAATCTCATTTTACCTATTAAAAAAAGGTTCTCTAGTTCTTAATGCAATCTGATTTGGGTTAAATACGCCTCACACAATGGCCATGAACAGAAGGTATTGATGGAGATTGTGAGGTTATTGAACTACTTGTCAAAAAGGATTGTAAGGCTCTTGAACTGTTAATGCAAATGTTGAATACAAGAAAAAATTAATTGCAAACATGGTGAGTTTTGAATAAAACTCTCAAGTGTTAGCTGAGACATTAGTCTGCAGTTACAAACTTTTCAATTGTCAGTGGTTTTTCTTCTATTTCTTCCCAGTTTCTTTAACTTAATATGACCAAATCAAGAGTTGGACAATTATCATATAATGTTGACGACGACATGGTTTTTTCTTTAAAGTTTTATTCAGTGTATGAAGTTTTAAGGTGCCTGGAATTGGTCATAATGTTTGCATAATCATTCCTTATTGATGAACTATTCATTCTCTCATTCTGGGCAATGATCATGTGCTGAATCAGGTATAAAACTGAAAATGGTCAAAAGCTTGAGCCAATCGAAGAAGTCACTATTGAGGTAATAATTGCTTGTGTGCATGCAGTAGTTTATCTTAAGAATTCATGCTGGGCCTTCAACTATCTAAAATATGACTTATAGGTAAATGAGGAACATGTGGGATTAGTTATGGAAGCCCTATCTCATAGGCGAGCTGAGGTTATGGACATGGGACCTGTCCCAGGAAATGTTGGCAGGACTAGATTGTCGTTGACCTGTCCATCAAGGTCAGTGCTTGGTTACTTTTTTGAGAATTTTTTCTTGCTTGCTCATTAAAGTCTGTAATTGTCAAAAATTTGTTATTTATGATTGTCATCAAAATGAAATGTTAATGTTCTGTCAAATCTTTTGTTATCTTATCAAAACTACTGTGCTGTAGAATCATTTTATACCCTTCCAAAGTCAATTTTTTTCTTTAATTTTTAGATATTTTTATTAAGGATTATTAGTATTACGCTGCGAGATGTATTTGAGCTCATGCCCAATGTGGGATGTAGCACCCTTATATCAAGTATCCTTCCTACATGGATAAAACCTCACCATTTATTTGTTCACCCTCCTTTTATGGTGTTTGGAGGCATGCATAAAAGTTACTACGCTAATAATTCAATAGACTTATCCAACCCTCCCTCGTAAGGATGCCAAAAAGACCCTCATATACAGATCGTTTTATCAATTGAAGGTGACGATTTTTAAGTGTGTAATTCTTTTTTCATCATGTTGGAATGAGGGGATTGGTAGCCACCATAACAAGACCTTTTCCCGATTTTCTTGATGTGGTGTATATGAGGGAAGGAAATGGCCAAAACTTTGATGACCTCACATGGATCAACCTACCTTGAAAGTCTATTTTGTTACACTTTACCATTGGATGGTGGTCAATTTATGTCTCCACCTTTAGTTTCCAAGATTTTCTTGCTCTTTTGCTGTCTCCATGTACCATTTACTTCGACCACACATTTTGTCACCTTATTCTTGGTCATTACGTACACTTATCTTGTAAAACAATTCCTTTTCATCATGACATTTTGACATCCCAAGTAACTTACACACTTTCTAATTGAAATTTTGTTTCATTTTTTGATAGGTATTAAAAAATTTTATTCCAAGTAAATAGGCATAGCCAAGAAATTTTGTTTCATATAGCCTCTAAAAAAGTATTCTTATATTCTTCAGGGGCCTGGTTGGTTACAGAAGCGTGTTTAGTACTGATACACGTGGAACCGGATTTATGCATCGTGCTTTCCTGAGTATGGATGTTCTACTAAGATATTTATGCATGTTGTTCAATAGATTGATGCCCCTTTTAACGTTGCCCCATTTAAGAGCATTCTTGTTCATTCCGATTATTATCTGTTTTTGCAGCCTATGAAAAATATAGGGGTCCTCTTGGCAATGTGCGGAAAGGAGTATTGGTATATTTTCTATTGCCTTTTCCATTCACTTATTTCTTAGGTTGATTTTATTATTCTATCTTCATCTACCATAGCGAAAGAGCCTGTGGGTGTAAATAACCAATTGGAAGATGTTTGGTTTTCCATGAGCATCTTGATATAAAAACTCTCTCTTCGCATACATTAGGGATCTCAAATATTTATTTTCAAAGCTTGCACTTCTTTTCCTTTTCCTTGTCTTTCTCCCTACTTTCTGGGGACGAGGCTGAGATGTATACATTCCAATGTATGTCTACATGTGTGAATGAATACCGAAAAATAAATAAATAAAGGGTGAATGAATACCCACCTAGGTATATTTTTTAATCATATTGGTGTCAATATAGCCTGATCCTGATTTAGAATGTAAAACACAAATTATGTTAGAAAGATTTTCTATATCTCGTCATGTCTCAAAACCACTACTGTACTTTGTTTTATAGCTAATTAATGACATGTAACACTACCTATCAAAAAACATTTATGATATGTAACACTAATACATTGTTCAATTATTGCATGGGTTGCCCAACAATTAAAAATATGAATTTTGTGATGCTTTTGTCCCAGAATCTTTGTAGTTCAACACTTCTATCTGTTTTGTCATTTTGCTATCAACATTAAGAAAGAAAAAAATTTCGTTGTAGTGGAGGAAAAGAGAGAAGAAAAGACTATTCTTGGGTTATGGTGGACATTATGTGGTTGAGATTCACTGGAATCAATTTTATAGCTAATTTGACATCTAGAATTAGTTTATCTAGCTATTTTTTCTTAGAGAAATAATATTTGCAGTCGTGGAGTGTGCAAGCTCTTTGTAAAAAGTGAGTAAATACGGGACCTACATGGAAAAAAACTAATTTTTTAATAGTGAACCCCACTCTTTTTCAAAAGGATTGCACGGCGCTTGCGCACTCCACGACTGTATGTAGCATTACTCTACTATAAAATCAGCTATGCTCTATGCTAGAAAATTCCACGCTGTTTTAGAAGATGTTCGTGAAACGAGCATAACCAGAAGAAGAGTGTAAAGATGGATAAGTGGAATATTAGCAAAGATAAAAGGAGTAAAGTCATCTATTTAAGGGTGCACTTGGCCCCTGTAAATGAAAAGATAAGAGAAAATCACTTAAGGTGGTTTGGCCATTTGAACTGGAATCTGATTAATGTGCCACCGAGATTGTGATTTAATTCAAGTTGGAGTTGTCAAAAGTGGTGATGGGAGGTTTAAAACATGGATAGAAATAATGTGGAAGATGGATAAAATAAATCAAGAGATGATAGAGAAGACAATTTTAAATAGAGTACATGGAATAAAATGATGAATACTTGTGGTCAAGTCCAATTAGTTGAAGGATGATCCATAAAGCTGATCCCAATTTAATTGTAGTTGACACTTAGTTGAGATTTATGTTTGTTTCAAGGGCACTATTTTGTTTGAAGGATCTCTCTGTCATCATCAATGTTGGAAATGATTTAGTTGATTTTGTAGCAAGTTAATTATTTCCAGATGGTCGTATTCTTGCTCTTCAATTAAGTTGTTGATGCACTTTACAAGTTCTATATTATTAGTCTTATCTCTATCCCATGTTATTAAAGAAAAAAGAAGGAAGAAATATAGAAAGAAAAAACATAAATATGTTGAGAATTTATCTGATTCATGCCCAAAAGTGTAGGTTGGTTTATTGAGGATTTCCAGTATTTGATGCCTTTCTGACAAATTTCTATATGCTTTGCTATTTGAAATAGATATTGGAGTTGAATTGGTCCTGATTTCTATCATTTTTCCAGTCACGAGTCTCATGTTTCCAGTCACGAGTCTCATGACTTAAATTTATTTTGTGTTCATTGAACAGGTATCGATGGGCTATGGCACAATCACATCTTATGCACTAATGAGCTTAGAAGCTCGTGGAATTCTCTTTGTGACTCCTGGGTTGGAGGTTCTTATAACAATTTTTTTCTTATATATTTCTAATTGTTGCTCTAATTCTTTACTTCCATTAGCTGTAATTTTTATGATGCTGGTGGAGGTTTCCTGGTTTCAGTTTCGTTTTGAGTATAATATACAGATATTGCACATTCCCCTAAAGTAAATCAATCGCAACCGTATGCAGATTTTTATTAAGGCATATCTTTGTGCAAATTGTTTAATGACATTGAAATAAATCCTTTGATTTTGGGTACCATTACACCTTTCTATTTGATCTATGTTGGAGTCTGCCAAAATGCTTTTCTTACTGCCATTGTTGCCATATTTTTATCTCATGATGCTAGCGGAACTCTTATTTGTCCCAAAGTGTGGTCCCACCAACCCCGGCGGTGTTCTAGTGCTGAACTGTCAGGGAGGCAACTGCATTTTTGGGCTTGTTGGCGCAGTGGATATCCTTGGTGATTGATCCCCATTTCTCTCCTTTGAAAGATTTGAAAGATGATATGAATGGTAGTCGGAGTGTCATTTTAGAAAGATACAGAACTAAGTTTAGCATGTCAAGTGTCACCTTAGTACCTGTCATCTTATACGAAGCAAAGCTGACTGTTTGTTCTTTGGTATACAGACGTATGATGGAATGATTGTGGGTGAACATTCACGGGACACAGATCTAGATGTATGGATATCCATTCCTTTCACTTCGTGTATTATATTTCAAATTCTGGTTGCTTATCTTGCAATAATTGCCTTCTGCAGATCAATCCTGTTAGGTCTAAAGAACTTACTAATGTGCGTGCTGCTGGGAAAGATGAGAATGTGAAGCTATCTCCTCCTCGTCTAGTATGTATTTGTTGGCCATTATGATCTACATTTTTTGTTTCTATTACCTCCAGTTGTTTTTCTTTGTTGGTATCTAATATGTCAAGAATTAAAGAGTAGATTCACCAGTACATAGAACCCGGCAGGGTATTCATGATAACTCTCTTACAATAGGAGATAATATGGTTGAATGTTTGTGTAATTTTTGGAGATATATGGATCATTCAAACTTCCTAAAAGTTTTCAGTTAAGAATTATTTTTTAATTGATGTCCTACCATGTCGAAAGCAGTAGGCAGCTTTTGGTATGATGCATCAAACATTTATTTACCTTAACATTTGATTTGACGTCGTGTGATTGCTTACATCTGAGTTTATATGGTTGCAGATGACTCTTGAAGAAGCCATTGGTTATGTAGCTTCAGATGAGTTGATCGAGGTAATAAGTCAAACCTCTCCCATGTTTTTACTATGCAAGAAATCAATTTAGTTTCAGGCCCTTCCATTTCTTTCACATGTTTTTTAAGCTGTTGCTATTATGCCCCTGATATTTTTTCCTGAATTGACTGCATAATTAAATTTCTTATAAATTTCAGAATAAAGAAATCTATGTTCTCGTTTTGGTCCATTTTGTTGCTGCTGCAAGTTTCCTGAGTTTTTTGCAGTATTGTTAGTCCTGGAATTTAATTTCATTTTAGGGCCTAATGTGAAGAAGTGATGATGATCGCCTGATATAATCTTGTGTTTTATATGAAGGTTACACCAAAATCAATTCGGTTAAGGAAGAGATACCTGGATGTTGGCAAGCGTAAAAGCATGAGTAAAAAACCAAAGGACTGAAGCATTTGTCCTTGATACAGTTTTGTAACCTTATGATTATTCATCATACTGGTGTACTCTATAGCAAGGTCATTAGTCTTGTGCCTCAATTTCAGGCGAGGAACACTGAAGTATTCTTTCATAAACGGTGACTTAAGGAGAGTCCACGTTGTATTTATAAGAAACAATAATGGCAATGAGGTGTTTACTTAATTGGTTTGTCATATATATATATATATACACATATATTTATATATTTTATAAGTTAATTGGTTTGTCATTTGAAAAGCACACATCTTTGTTTTTTTGTAGTTGTTAGTGATATATTGACAGTCCTTTTCTGGTCAAGTGCCTTTGCTGCTGACCATAAACTGTGGTATTTACCGTAGTCTGTGGATGATAAGTTTGCTGCATTTCCGGTTCTGCATATGTATAAAGTATAAACTGCTGCTACGGTCCTAAATAATGACAGTAACTGTGATTCACTGGAACCACGAGTGGGATTTTTCGTTGCTTTCATGTATAATATATATATATATATATATATATCTATATATCTCAGAGCCACAGGCTCCAGATAGATCGAATTACTTCTCTTCATTTCATTTGTTTTGTTGCTTTTCAATTCAATCTCTGAATTCTTACTTTGTCTTGTCTATCTCCTTATTGTCCGTCTAAGTACCTTGACCCTTTCCCGGAGTGTAGTGCATTGAGGGTAGTTAAGTTGTTGGGTCGGGATAAGGATGTTAGCTTTAGACACTGAAGTGTGAAGGATTGTGTTGATTGGGAACAAAATGAGTAGAATGTTTAGATCTAATTCAACTATTAGTTCCAGGTCGTCGGTTCCACCTGACATTGTTAATGAAGAATGTGTTTTTGAAGAAACTGCTCCAAGTGATTTCAATCAATGGAATATTCCAAAAATTTATTCAAACTCTATTTATTGAACATCTAGGGTTTAATCTATTTTTAAAACTTCTTTTAATGTTAGAACAGTTGAACAAATCTATACTATTTCAAAATCTCAAGAAAAATGTTGCCTATTTACTAAAGTCTTGATCCAAGATTTTTTGAAAAAATGCTACAAATACTTGCATATTGGTTTTGTTCCAGTTGCTGTCAAACCATTAACAATGAAAGGCATCAACGCATCTGTTCTACTTTGTTTACGAGATGCTAGATTCAACAAGTTTGAAACTAGTATTTTTGGGATGATTTAGTCCTTTTTGTTAGGAAGACTAGTTCATTTTGATTGTTTTCCAGATTTAACTCTTGTTTTGGATGATAATAATATTGTCAAAGTTTTAACATTGAATATTTTAACATCTGGCTATGACATGTTAGAATGAAGCAAACCACTTGCTCTTGTTTATCGAATTTACTATCATCTTTTAAAAACGAATTTAAATCCAAAAGTTATTTCAAAATCAATTGCGGGAAAGACTCTCTTGATCCAGAGTTCTACCCTAGATGCAAACATTCAAGTTCCAAAGATGGTTTATTGGAAAGATATTTCTCTTCCCAATGAATAGACTTTAGAACATGAAGTTCCTCCTATTAAAATTGATTTAGATGATTGTACTTTGGACTACATCCAACAATATTTGGATGGAACTGTTAAAATTAGTTTTGATTAAACTCCTAGCTTAAGAAGAAATTATTTTGCTGGATCTAGATCTTCTTTTGTTGGTTCTGTTTCTGACAATCCAGTAAGAAGAGATCAAATTTCAAACAATTTCTGGAAGATTCATTCAAAACAGCCCAGCCGGTTAGTCCTAATTTAAAACTGAAAGGAATTTCAACATCCTCTCAGGTTACTTCTACTTATTATTCTACCAAGGATGTCGAAACATCCAAGGATAAGTCCGTCAAGGAAGAAGCTGATAAAGAAGAAAATATTTCATCTTTATCTCCTACAGTTTCGGATATGATCACTCATGTTGCACCTATTCATCACAGCCTTACTGTGATGAATAGGCCTTTTGAGTTTGGTTTAGTTGCTTTTGTTAACAAATACAATTCAAAAGAAAACCATGATAAGTGAAAGTTCTATCATGCTACTTTTTCTACTTCTAAAAAACTACGTGTTAAAAAGAAAATGGAAAGAAAAGATGAATGACTTGCAAAGACACTTATTTTTCTTCGATTTTGTTGAAAACTATTATGTTTCAAAAAATAGTTTAAATGTTGTTAAAAATGATTTCGTCAAAGAAGGCACATACTTTGGTCGCCTTTGGAGGCAATCCTTGTTTCGCACAAAGGATCTGAAGTAACTGCTGCTCCTTTTAAGATCCCTGAAACTGTTTCAAAGATCTAAAAGAAGACAAGATTTTGAAAGAAACAATAAAGATTATTCACTAAATAATTTTATAAATCTTGCTCTTCATACTATCGGACAACAGTTGGATATGATCGAAGAAGAAGCAGAAAAACCTATTTTTGCTTTAGTCCCTATTTCAACAACTATTGAAAATCCTTTGGTTTTCCCTAAAGATCAGCCAAAGAAAAATTTCAAAATCATTGAAAAACCTTTGATTATTTTACCACAAAGTCGGCCTAAAATTGATTTCTTAAACCCACAGGCCAAGACCCTTGATAAAATTGATCAAATGCTTGCTAATCTTAAGAAAAAATAACCTTCTACTAGTGCTCTGACCAGCAACGAAAAAGAAGTCATTCTTGTTAAAACTACAGAAGAATCATCCGATAGTGATTCATCTGTTGCAAATGATATTGATCTTCTCGAAAAGAATTTTCAAGATTTTGATTTGAAACCTAAGATAGCCAGATTTTCTTCAAAATAACTCAAACCAATGAGTCTGACGAAGAACTGATATTCCAGACCTACTCCTCCTGATTTACAATTTGAAGAAAAAGTTTTTCAAACTCAATCTTCTTATTCTGCTGAAAAAATTTACGAATGGAATATTGATAAATTATCTGAACAAGAAATTCTCAATACCATGAGTAAAATGTCTTTAGTTGCAAATTTTTATATTAACAAAAATATCAGACAACTTGATATTGTTATTATTTTAACATGAGGTTTTTCTGGAGTACTTCGTCGTTGGTGAGATAAGCACCTCACTGATGAAGCTAAAGAAACTATTCAGAACGCTGTTAAGCGTAATGATGAAGGGTTACCTATTTTTTATAACACTATAGGGATGTCACATCCTGATGGTGTTAATACTTTGATCTACACTATTCTTAAACATTTTGTTAGAACTCTCTCCAACATTACTAATCGTATTAGTGATTAGTTGAATAATTTACGATACAATCAAATGTCTGATTACAAATGGTATCAAGATGTTTTTATTTCTAGAGTAATACTTAGAGACGATAGTCATAAGCCTTACTGGAAGGAAAAGTTTATTGATGGTCTACCCCGTTTATTTGCTCATAAAATTAAGGAAGAACTTACTGATATCTCGGGATTTCTTAATTACAAAAATTACACATATGATGATATTTTCAGTGTAATTAAGAAACTTGTATTAGTATGTGTAATGATCAAAGAATACTTCATAAACAGATGAAGAATATCAAGAAAGCCAAATATGAAATGGAAACTTTTTGCGAATAATTTTGTCTTCCTCCTATTGCTCCATTTAGAAGAAAGCACAAACATTTTACAAAGTATTCCAAATCTCATGGAGGGACAACGAGAAAATCCTGTGATAAATTTTATAAAAAATCTTCTAAAAAATATTTTTCTAAATATTTTCCTAAGAAAAAGAATTTTTCAAAAGGAAAATGTTATAATTGTGGCAAATCTGGGTATTTTGTTAATAAATGTCCTCAGAAGCCCAACAAACTTAAAAAGAAGCTTAATCAGTTGAATATTGATGCCAATGACCAAGAAGAATTGTTTCGACTCCTAGAAACGGAATCTTCTTCATCATCGGACATTCATGAGTTTAGTTCTAGTGATTCAGAGTATCATCAGAAACTGAGTCTATTGATTCTCCTGATATGAAGCTTGATTGCAATTGTGATAAATATTGTTACAAATCCTTGAGTAAAACAATCAATGTTTTAACCAAGGCTGAAGAATAAGAAAATCTATTATTAATCTTGATTTCTCAAATCACAAATCCTGAGCTTAAAAAAGAATATATTTTTAAACTCAAGAAAACCATGGTTCGTCAAGAACCATAAACTTTTAAGCAACGAATTAGTTTTAAGACATTTTGGAAAGATTTCAAAAGAAAAAACCCAAAGATGTTTCTACTAGTGATCTACAACATGAAATTAATTTTATTAAAAAAGAAATCATTGAACACAAATTTGAGATTAATAATCTTAAATCTTAAAATGATATTTTAAAACAAGAATGTTTATGTTTTAAAATTGACAAACAACTTGATCAAGATATTCCTTATGATACTGAGCAAATGAATGATTCTGATTCAAGCAAAAAAGAAAAGGATGTTGATAATCAGATATGTTTGATTCTTCAAACTATTCCTCACAAATGGTTTTCAAGAGTTACTATTATTGTTTGCCATGAATTTTAATTTTCAGTTGTTGCTATGATTGATTCCAGATTGGATATGAATTGTATACAAGAAAGATTAATATCTAGTAAATATTTTGAAAAATCTACTGAACGATTAATCTCGGCATATGGATCTTAGATGAAGATCAATTATGAGCTTAATACTGCTCATGTTTGCCAAGATAATATATGTTTAAAAATTTCCTATGTTTTAGTCAGAAATATGTCTGATAAAGTAATTTTGAGAATCCCTTTTATTTTTTCTTTATATCCTTTTTTGACTAAGAAGGATGATATCACTACTGATCATTTTGGACAAAAAGTCAAATTTAAATTTGTTTCACGATTTGAAATTGATACATATAAAAGTCTGAAATCTCTGTTTTCTGCAAAAATCAAACATTTGAATTTCCTTCAGCAGGAAATCAAATACAAAAAGGTTTCAAAACAATTATCTAGTGCTTTACTTTAATCCAAAATTGATGATTTTAACAAACGTTTAATTTATGATGTTTGTTCTAATTTATCAAATACTTTTTAGAATAGGAAGAAATATGTTTTTACTCTTCCTTATATCAAAAATTTTAATAAAAATGATATTCCAACTAAAGCTCAACCTATTCAAATGAATAGTGAGACTTTAGAATTTTGCAAAAAAGAAATTACTAATCTGCTTAATAAAAATATAATTAGGCATAGTAAGTCTCATTGGTCATTTGCATCTTTTATGTTAAAAAAAAATGCTGAGATTGAGAGAGGAACCCCTCACCTAGTTATTAATTATAAACCTTTGAACAAAATCTTAGAATGGATTAGGTACCCTATCCCCAACAAAAATGACTTGATTCATAGGTTAAGTGATGCTGTTATCTTTTCAAAATTTGACCTAAAGTTAGGATTTTGGCAAATCCAGATAGAAGAATCATACCGGTATAAGACTGCTTTCAATAGTCCTTTTGGACACTACAAGTGGAATGTGATGTCTTTTGGTCTAAAAAATGCCCCTAGTGAATTCCAAAACATCATGAATGACATCTTTAACTCATTCGCCCATTTCACTATTGTCTATATTGATGATATACTCATATTCTCCAAGTCTATTGATGAACACTGGAAACATTTGAATTCGTTTCTAGATATCATTAGACTAAATGATATTGTTGTTTCAGCTAGGAAAATCAAATTGTTTTAGACCAAGATTAGATTCATTGGTTATGACATCTCTGAAAGCAAGATCAGACCCATTAATTGGGCCATTGAATTTATTGACAAATTCTCAAATGTCATTCTTGACAAAAATCAGTTACAAAGGTTTCTTGGTTCTCTTAAATATGTTGCTGAATTCTACCAAAATATGAGGAAACAATATCGTCCTTAATTTCAACGACTACAGAAAAATCATCCTGCTTGGTCAGAAGTTCACACTAACATTGTTAAACAACTCAAGGCACATGTCAAAACTCTTCCGTGCATTGGCATTCCCACTACTGATTCTTTTAAAATCGTTGAAACAGATGCCTCTAACATTAGTTATGGTGGCATTCTGAAATAAATTGTTTTGCCAGACTCTTCTGAACAAATAGTTCGCTTCCATTCTAGAGTCTGGAATCCTGCACAGAGTAATTATAGTACTATTAAGAAAGAAATCTTATCTATACTACTATATATCTCTAAATTTTAAAGTGATTTACTTAATAAGAAATTCTTATTAAGAATTGATTGCAAAAGTGCTAAGTATGTATTAGAAAAAGATGTTGAAAATATTGCATCAAAACATATTTTTGCACGATGGCAAGCTATTTTAAGTATTTTTATTTTATTTTGATATTTATATATTAAAGGACCCAATAATTTTATCCCTGATTTTCTTACTCGTGAATTCTTGCAGACACCCAACCATGAGTAAGAAAAAAGGAAAAGAAAAGCAAACAACTGCTCCAACCCCCATTCCTAATAGAAAACTCATCAAGAATGAACATGTTTCACCTGTTGAAACTGACAATAGGTTTACTACCCTTGGCAAAATAATTCAACCTGCTTCTTTTGCTTCAACTGTTTCAACTCCATATGATCCATATGCCAAAGCCATTGCTTCATAACCTACTACTCAGTATTTGCTTCCAAAATCCAAAACTGAGTATATCAGAAAACTCTATCATTTCAAATTGTTTTACATAGAACCTAACCGGTCTGTGTACATAGATCCTTTCAAAATTTTTTAATCTTATTTTCCCCTGGCTTTTACTGGATTCCAAAGAATTCTACAAAAACACTCCAATTTTACTCCAGTGTTTTAGTCTAGACTGATTCCATTGTCATAAAGCCTATTTATGACAAGATTGATAAATCAAAATTGATATACCATGGTGCTTATATTCTTCGAGTCATCACAGAATAAGAATAGGGCACCAACCCCTTTACTTCAAAAAGACTCGCTGATTCTGATATCTCTTATAATTATTATCACTACATTGATGCTTGATCCAGATTCATGCTATTCCAGGTACCTGATATGAATCATTCATAATTTTTTAATTTTGATAAAAATTTTAAAGGAAAACTCTCCCTTTGGTTTCTCAAATGGTGGGACCAATTTGGCCATATTCCTGAAAACTTCCCTGATATGCTCTTACGAGCATTCAAGTGCTTCACCAATGCTGTTGTCTCAAAATTGACAGACATATGGCTAAGTTTCCTTACTGCCTCCATTTATGCAAATGGTATAAAATCCCTTGGATTATGAAATATAATTATAAAAGGAATGATGATATTCTGGTTCGATACTGTTTTACAAAATGGTGGTATAGGTTCCCCTATACCCAAGATATTATTGACTATGTGATAAGGGACTTCCTGCAGACTGCCCTAGATTTATCCAGCAATCACTATGGTTCTTTGATTTTAACTGGATATCCTCAAATCCAGGCCCATGCTTCACCATCTGCCTCACAAAAGGGAAATGCAACTGTTTCCTCTAAGAATAATAAATCTTCAAAGACTAAAAAGAAAAGTGATACTCTGGATAGTCTTACTAAAAAGGATTTAGTTCACTTGTTAATGAAGTCTTTGGAAAAAGATAACTCTGAAGAAGAAAAATCAGAAGCATCATCCGAAGCTTCAGTAACTGATCCCTACAACAATATTTTCAAACATGATTATGAAGATACTCCAAAGTTATCCGATGATGAATGATCCACTAACACTATAAGACAAAAAGAAGATTGTCGTCTCTCAGACTGACTAATACCCTCTGTCAAAGATGACCATTGCTTTATGTCAAAAGAGATGCTCACGCAAGACACGATGAGAAAGCAATATGAAGACATCATGATTTTACTTTCACATGAATGAACAGTCCCAATTACTATTCACTCACGGGCTCTAGTATACTATTTCAATTATTGTAAAAGGCGACCCCTTCATCCATAAAAGGGGCACCTTTGGTTCAAGGAAGGCAGACGGAGACGTTTGGATTTGAAGATGACTTGAGATGACTTTAGATGAGCTGAGATGAGTTGAGATGTATTGTGAATAGTAATGAGATGAGTTTTGAATGGTAGTGAGATTTGTGAGTTAAAGTTGCTGAATAGTAATGAATAGTAGTGAGATGAGTTGAGATGAGTTGAGATGAGCTGAGATGACTTGCGAATCCAAACGCCTCCTTAATTCTTCTCATTCTTTCAGAATTCACATTCCTTCTCTTCTTCCACATACCCCTCTCCACCTGTTTTTCTGTAAGTTTAAATTGTAATTTAACTAAGCTTATATTTCAATGCAAATTGTTATTTTTGCATATATTTATTTTCTGAATTTCACATACATGCATATATGGTCAGTTCTACTGCCTGCTCTTATTAACTGTGCATATATATATATATATATATATAGGATAATTCTATATACAATCCTGAGGGGGCTACCATTATTTTTTTTAATGGTAGCCCCAACTTTTTTTCAAAGAGAGTTCGTAAGAACTATATATTTCAAAACTATAAATATTATTTTTCATATATATATATAACAATTGGACCAGCACTTTTTGGATAGAACCAAGGCTCATGTAGCATAAGAAGCTTAAAGATATCTTGGAGAGGATATTTTGGGATGTGATGAATAATTAGGGATCGTTTGGATACAGAAATTATTTCATCTCATTTTATTATTATAATTTTTTCAAGTTTTTACATAAAATATAATAAATAATTCAACTTTTTCAAATATCAAAATAATAATAATATTAAAAAATAATATTTTAACAATATTTTATTCAATTAATTTAAAATCATCTTATCTCATTGTCCAAACGAGACCCTTGGCTGCTTTGGGACACAAGATAAAACATGAAATTCTCATCTTATTTTATCTCATCATTATAATTTTTTAATTTTTTATATAAAATATAATAAATAATTCAAATTTTTTAAATCTTAAAATATAATATTTTAAATTTTTAAACAAAATACAAAATTTTTATCTCATTATTATGTCTTCTTTTCTCTATTTCAATTTATTATAATTACGTGAAGTGATTGGAAAGCACATCTGGGCGTAAAAGGCTGACTTTTGGTGTACTTGTCAAAGTTTCTGATATTTTAACTTGTTTATGTGGCGTTCTTTCTGGCATTCTAGATTTTCCAATTTGATTCAACGAAGAGTTCACGGCGCCCCCCATCCACTCTTTGAATTCATCAACGGCTAGATTGGCCCGTTGAAGTGGTCATTTGCCTTTATAAATGCACTTCATGTTGTCAAATGACAACCTTATAAAATGATAATGACAGGCAAATGGTATGACCGTTGAAAACTTAACATCATTCTCCTTTGCCTGCATATGTAAATTTTCCTTGGGAATTATAAAAGGAGAAATAAAAAAAAAAAATCAAAAGAAAAGTACTTTATGAACAGAAACATCTTTAAAAATTAATGCTATTCGGTACGATACATTAAATTATAAAATATTTTTTTAATTATGATATAGATTCAACCTATCATATTAAGTTATATTAGTTTATATATATATATATTTCATAAAAAGAAATAATAAATATAGTTTTGAGTGTGTAAGTGTCGTACAATTATTTTAAAAAATAAATAAATACGAGGCTCCCACATAAAATAAAAATTAATTTTTTTAATAATAGACTCTACATTTTTTCAAAACGACTGTACGGTACTTGCACACTTTATAACTGTATGTAATATTATTCAAATTTTTAATTTTTAAAAGGAAAACAGCTAGATTCAAAACAAGCATAACCATATTAGATATTATATATTACATGATGATATTACATATTATACCGAATCAAGTCAGAAGATGGTGATTATTTCCTGTAGCCATGGCATACTCTGGATAGATAATGCCAATATAAAGGAATATGACGATACAACTACGCTTATAGAAAATTGAAGTGCTCAAATTCCATTGAGCAAAGAATATCGATTATGGTTGATTAATATATATGGGCAGGAAAATTGCGGTCAAAAGAAAATTAGTAAAATACTATATAGAATAGCAGGAGCTTGAGGTGAAAGAGGGGGTGTGCTTGCCTTAGTCGCGAGCATTTTTACTCCCTTGGTGCTCACATGTAGGGCTGGGCTCCGACTCCGACGGAGTCGGAGTGTTCATTTCCGACCTCCGACTCCGACAAGATTCGGACCAAATTGGAGCTCCGACTCCGACTCCGAACTGGAGTCGGAGTCCGACTCCGATCGGAGGTCGGAGCTCCGACATCCTATCGGAGCTCCGACCTCCTATAGGAGCTTCGACATAAGATCGGAGCTCGACGTGCGCTCGACGTGGCGCTCGAGCGGAACTCTTTCAGAGAGGTTCGCTCGACTTCCGCTCGACCTGTCGCTCGAGCAGAGAACTCTTCCAGAGAGGTTCGCTCGACTTCCGCTCGACATGTCGCTCGAGCCAATGTTCAATACAACGTGTGCTCGACTTGCGCTCGACACCTCGCTCGAGCGCAAGTGTTCAGTAAAAAAAATGTTCGGAGTCAGAATCGGAGCTTCTTGGAGCTCCGATTCCGACTCCGACTCCGAATAGATATTCGGAGCTACTCCGAATTCCGATGACTCCGACGAAGTCAGAGTCGGAGTCGGAGCGGAAGTCGGACGGAGTCAGAATTTTCGAAATTTTGCACACCCCTACTCACATGTGTGACAAGCATTTTTTCTTTTTGGGGGTGCTCGCTTGGGAAAGAGCATAGTTAATCTCATGATGCTCGCTTAGGGCACTCTAATTGGATTAGTCAAAGTTAAAAGATAATTATGATAAATGTAAAAGAAATTTAACTTTTGACTATTCCATTCACATAAATCTCCACATTGGAATAGTTATTTTTTCATTATATAATAATAAAATAATATAAGATGAATTTGGTTTTGATTATTCACATCAAATCTCTACATTAGATTATAAATTTATTCATTATATAGTAATGAATAATTAATAATTTCAAAAATATTTAATTTTTTTAATTATTAATTTATTTAATTTTATCATATTTTACTATTCTACTTATTATATGTTAATTAATAATCATGTTCTTATTAAATTAATATATCACTAAGTCAAATTAATATATTAATTGTGATAAAATATGTGATAGAAAGAAATTGAGGGAGAAATAATTAATAAAATATGTATTTGATGTATGTATAGTAACCTTCAAATTTGGAAAAACTTTTGAAAGTCACTGTAGCTAAATTCCAAATATTTGGAATTTGATTAATCCAATGTGAGCATATTTTACTCTTTAATAGCTAAATACTTATTGAATTTAACTTTTAGCTAATCCAATGAAAGTGCTAGGGATGAACATTTTTGCTCTCCGAGGTAATTAGGTGACAAGCACATTTGCACTCCAGGGTCTTTACTATTGTTGTGCTGGCTGGGACGGTTAGAATTTTTGTTCTCCGTAGTACTCGCCTAGATGCAAAAGTGCTTGTCTTGATAGCAATCACTTTTGCTCTCCCTTGTGCCTGCTTAGATGTCAATCACTTTTATTCTCCATAATGCTCACCTGGATAGTGAACACTTTTATTCTCTATGGTACTCGCCACTTTGCCTTTCCACGATGCTCGCCGAGCTGGCGAGTTTCATGCTCATTTACATTGCTTTTTAAGTTAGTAAGTAATTTAGCTATCCCTAGTACTCACATGGGGTTGAGTACTTTGCCTTCCTATTATGATGAAGTGATCGGGGCAAGCATTTTTGGATTAAAAAACTATAGCAATGTTAGCATTGGATAGGACTTATTTATTATGAAAAGAAATGACAGAACATCCTATCATAAAGAGAGTCAACAATTTGGCATTCTGCTCATAATCATATGCAAGCTAGTCCGTTCCTTTTACATTGATGTTTGTTGATCATAATAGAGAAAGTAAAAAAGAATAATGCATTAACATAGTTTGCAAAGTTAGTAGATTTATGATAATGTTATTTTTCATTTTAATTAATTATTATTAACCATATATTGATATTGGTGTGATAAATTTTAACTGATTATTGATTTAAATGATTGATGTATAAAATTATTCAAAATATGCCACATCAACAAATACGATTAGAAAAAATCTACTCATCATCTATTTTCTCATCATTCGGTCATCATCTCATGATATGATATTATATGATTGAAGACTATTTATTATATTTCACTTATGAATCTATAATTTAATGTCACATCATGAAATGATGAAAAGATGATAAAAAAAGAGATGAATGATAAAATTTAAAACAAAGCATAATATTGCCTACTCCTATTCTTAGGGCTTTAATGTAAAGATTTCAAGTGGGTGAGAAGATTTTAAAATTGTGAGCAAAAGAAAAAGGAGGAGGGGATAGGAACATACGAAACAGATATCTCTGAAATTTCAAAAATTAAGCTTTTGAAGGCATTCAAAACAAATCATATCCAATTTATAGATTCAACCGTATTAACATTGTAGAATAGCTCTCCCTCTCTCTCTCTCTCTCTCTCTAAAGTGGGAAGAATTCCGAATTCAAAAACTGTTGTTTCCTGATCCCCGTATTTCCGCTTAATCCACATCCCAATTTTTCAAATCCTAAACCTCATCTCCCAGCTTCGAACTTCAAACAAAAACTCGGAGAAAAAAAAGAAGAAAAGAGACATATAATGGGGGCGTATAGAGCCGAGGACGACTACGACTACCTATTCAAGGTGGTGCTAATAGGTGACTCCGGCGTCGGCAAGTCCAATCTGCTTTCCAGGTTCACAAAGAACGAATTCAGCCTAGAGTCCAAGTCCACCATCGGCGTCGAATTTGCCACCAGAAGCATTCACGTAGATGACAAGGTCATCAAGGCCCAGATTTGGGACACAGCCGGCCAAGAGAGGTTAACCCCAATTTTCATTTACTGATTTTCTTTCCACGGGTTTTGGGTATTATTATTTGGATCTTGGATAATTTGCAATGAACGTGGGGCTTGGCGGTTCTTCGATGATTCGAAAATGGGTAATGTGTGAGAGATTATTTGGTAGCGAATGGTGTTTATAATTTTCATGGCTTCTGATTGTTTAAGCTCTTAGTTCGTCACGAATTGAGTAAAGGTTATCTATTAAGTTTTTATTTCCATTTCCTTTTCGATTCGTTTGCTAATTTGGATCTTCGATGCTGGTTTCGTTCAATCAGGAAAGATGAGTCCTTTTTGCATTTTGTAATGTTGTTTTAGGAAATGTGGGAAAGAATTTGGCCTTGTGTAAGAGATATACACAAAGGATCGTTATGCCCGTTTAGTGTTGGGGAAACTTTTTTGTTTTGTCAAAGGGATATAGACAATGGATCGTTATCAGCAGCTGCCTGTGCAGTGTCGGGATCACACATTCTAAAGCGAAGCGAATGTTAATTATACATTATAATTTTTCTTGGTTTGGATTTTTTAGGTTTATAGTTAGTCCTTGGTCTGCCTATGACCAAGGACTGAAGATCATCAGTATGCAAGATTTTATTTCATTTTTGTGAAAAATAATAAATTCATTAGGTGTAAGATGATTATGACATCAACACTTGACAAAAGGGGAGGTTTTTGAAGTAGGATAATTGACAACTACTTTCATGGTTGAATTGAACATCTATAGAGGTTTTCATAAGTAATACCCCAAGTTAGTGTGAGAGGTTGGTGAATGGAATCCCACTTGCTTAGGAGGACTAAGTTTTTGCCTTTTATATTGATTTCAAGGAGTTTCAATTTTAACATTGACTAGTACTTTTGTACTATAGCCAAGATGCGGCTTGGGTTTTCATTGGGTTTTTACTAATGATATCAGAGCCACTCAACCAGAAGTGTGGGACTTGAAGAATGGCTCGACGAAAGAGGGGGGAGGGGGAGATTGTAATACCCCAGGCCTAGGCCTAAGTATCATCCAGTTGTAATATTGACTAGTTCTTGAGTACAAGCCAAATGAAGTTTGTGTTTCCTTGGGTTGTTACAATGTTTTCTCGGTTGGTTTGGAGTTGGATCTATTCAACTATGTTGTGAATCAAGGGGGCAGGGATGGTTTAGAATGGAAACGAAATCTTTAATGGTTATGAGAGGCAATTTCAGACAAGTACGATCAGTTGATGAATTTTTTACAACAAAGACATAAAACTATAGACGAAGTTTTTATCTATTTATTTATATATATCGTTTGCTTCCAGAATTTTTGTGGGCAGTTGATCTCATCTAATTTTAAGCTGAATAGCTGTGAAGTGATTGTACTCGCCTGTTCTGTTTCTCATATGCTGTGCAGTGCCTATTTTTATTTATTTGACTCCGGAAACCCCCTATCTTTAGCAGTAATTTCTTCCAGCAACAAATTTTAAAGAAGGAAAGAAAGGCTTGGAGAAGAAAAGTGAAATTTTTTTTTTTTTTGTATGTCAATTTCATAAGTTATTTTACTCACTGAGTATGGACCTTCTCTTCCTCTACTTTATGAGGGAATCACTTGTTTTTACTTTTTTAGAAAAGAACTTTTCTCATTGGATATTCTTTTTGCCACAGATACCGTGCAATCACAAGTGCGTACTATCGCGGAGCTGTTGGTGCATTGCTTGTCTATGATGTCACGAGACATGTCACTTTTGAGAACGTGGAGAGGTGGTTAAAGGAGCTTCGTGATCACACTGATTCCAACATTGTGATTATGCTTGTAGGAAATAAGGCAGATTTACGTCACTTGCGTGCTGTTTCAACCGAGGATGCTACAGCATTTGCCGAGAGAGAGAATACATTTTTTATGGAAACCTCTGCCCTGGAATCATTGAATGTGGAAAATGCCTTCACTGAAGTGCTCACTCAGATATATCGTGTAGTCAGCAGGAAGGCTCTCGACATTGGGGATGACCCAACAGCCTTGCCCAAAGGACAGACTATTAATGTGGGCGCTAAAGATGATGTATCAGCTGTGAAAAATGCTGGATGTTGTTCTTCAATGCCTTGAGAAATCTTGCAAATCCTGGTGGTATAAAATAGTTTCTTCTGTTTCTAAAATTTTATATTTCTATGTGGCTTAGAACATGTATGTCTTCATTACATATTGGATTGAGGTCACATGGAATTCAGTTATTTTCTCTTTCCGTATATTTTCCATTTCTCTTTTTCACCTTCAGTTGGAGTTGGAGTGTTATGATACGCATCTCATAGATTAGGATACAGTTGATTGCTCGATAATAGAATTTTGAGGTGTATTGAGATAATTATGTAATGTATTTGATTGATTGAATAGATATTAAGATTCTAGTTTGCTATGTCACGTTTGTTTTTTTCACTCAACTGGTTATATGCTTGCTTGATATTTGGATCCAAAAGCCTGGAAGTTTTCCCGTTTCCTTGAAAGTAGCGATTGTTACCCAATGGTGTGGCTTGGGGATGGGGACTAGATGAATATATGGATCTTTTGCTTTCTTCCTTTCTTTTTAAGTATTTTGAATCATTTAGGTTGGCACCATTAAATATAGGCAAATCCCAGGTAGTATACAAGAGAACGGACGCCCCGCCCCATAAATAAGTTAAATAAAAAGTTTTTAAAATCTTCTGGAGAGCAATCCTGGTCCTCAAAGTTCTAGTCATTTCTCTCCCTCCATATTCACCAAAAATACAAATAGGTGCCATTTTTCACAAACCTCTCCAACTAGCTAAAAGGCCAACCACCTTCCCAAACATAAGTCATGCTATCTCAACTTTGCTAAACAAATCATTTCACAAGGCCCTGGCAATCTCACAAGGAAGGAGTAATTCACTATTTCACCACTTTTTTTTTTACCTGCAGCACCAATCAATAACAAAAAAGGAAGTGGTCTAGACAATAAAGGCAACCTTGAGAGGTGCCTTTCTCCATATATTTTTTCAAGGCAAATGATTGTTATTCTCAGCAGTCAGAACCTCTAGAATGGGTGTATGGAGAATTTTTCTTTGCTAGGAGTCCAAACAATCATGTTTGCCTTTCCATTTTCAACTCCCAAAGACTAGGGGCACTACTTGCCTCTAAGACTAGGGGCACTACTCGCCTCTAGTGGGCACGGCAGCTAGGATCTCCCCCCCGGGGGGGAAATATTGGGCAGGCCGTTCACCCACCCATGGCTGAGTGATCGACTACACCGACGTTGTAAGAATTAGAGTAACAGAAGGAATAAAAATGGCAGAGAAGCAAATAACAGAGAATGAGGAAAGAGCAGTGCTCATAAATTGCAATATGTCGTACAGCTTTTACAGACTGCTTCATGCAACTTTATACTAAAAGAAGAAACAAATCCTAACAAGCTAAAGGAATAAAACAATTACAGTAAATTTGTACAGCAACGTAACAACCTCTGAATTTACGTAAAGGTACATGATACAATGATACATCAACAAAATGAGGGTCCATATGGTAAATGAACCAAGGAACTATGAAGTGTGTTTTGCACATTTGATGAAGCCTGAGCTAGCACATCAGAACCATTGATTTGTTCATGAGCAGCATCCTCTGCATGATCTGGAACTTGAGTAATCTGCTGTGTATGCTGCTCTAATACCCCCCCACAAGATGGAGAATAAATGTTAACTATTCCCATCTTGGAAAGGTGTGAATACAACATATAAGAAGGTAGAGATTTGGTGAAGATGTCAGCAAGTTGGGAAGTGGTGGAAAGATGGGCAGTTTAGATGCTTCCTTCTATGATTTTATCTTGGATTAGGTGGCAATCTACCTCTATATGTTTTGTCCTCTCGTAGAAGACTGGGTTGGCTGCAATGTATAATGCAGCTTGTAAGGCCCAGTTTCTTCATCAAAGTGGCCCGGATCGTGCGTGAAAATGGCCCAGCCATTTTAGTGCTTAGTAAGTCCCGAACGACGTCGTTTTTGTGGAGGTGAGTGTTTCTTCTTCAACTTCCGTTTCTTTCTCTCCTTTCTTTCCTCATTTCTTTGCTTCAGTTCAGTTTCTTCCGCACTCCTCTCTCTCGCACGTCTCTCCTTTTTTTTTTTTTTTGGTTTCATTTTTATTCCTTGTTGTGGCGTTATTTTTGTGGCTTCCGAATCTCATACCCATAGCTCCCCATTTCCGTTTCCACTTAAAATCAATTCCTCCATTGCAGCAGTTCACACAGTGCTCCCTCGTGCTCCCTTGTGCTCCCTCGCGTTCCTCCAGTCGGCGGTTGGTTCTCTTCCTCTTGTTCAGGTTATCATCTTCAGGTATAACCTCTTCTCCTTCCATTTTTTTTTTGTTTTTGTTCTGCAACAAGACTCTGTTTTAATGCATCCTCTCAGCCGATCCTCTCTTCATTTCTTTTCTACAGTTCTTGGTCCTTGCCGTGAGGTTGAGTGGCGTTTTGTGAGTCTGGGTGTTGTGTGTGGTGGGGACTTCGGATTGGTGTATTTCGGGTAGGCATTGAAGCCTTTGTTGGAATTTCTCTTTTGCTGTAGTGTACTCATGCAGTTTTCCTCTTCGAATTTATTTTGATTTTATCCTCATTTCTGCAGTTTGTTGTTGCCGTGAGTTGAGTTGCTTTTCGTCAGTTCTTGGACTTCCGTGGCTTGTGATTCATAGTTCTTGGTAATTTAAGTGAGTAAGCCAACACTTTGTATTAGAATGGTCTTAGAATTTTTGAGTATTGGTGTTGGACGTTGGCTTTGGAGGGTGTTTTAGTAAATATTAAGATTAGTATATGTTATTTTGGATTGAATTTAGGGCTGTCCAGATTACTACTTGGTTGACTTAGTAAACTATTTTTGCTATAATATGGTTTGGAATTGTGGGTTTTAATTATTTAGATGGAGGTTGTGTTATTTTCTTTTAACACTTAGTTTATATATTTTTTATGAATAGGAGACGAGATTGATAGAGGTCAATTTCAAGGTATAGATAATACGCTGCAGGAGTCAGGTAAGCGGGGTTCCTATGCTGGGTTTTATACAAGTTAATAAGACTGAGGTTGATTTTATGAAAACTTGCATAATTTGTGTTGTGTTGGGAATTTGTGAAAACAAAGATCAACCTCGGTCTCTTATCTAAATTATTCATGAAATCTGTGTGAAAAAGGAAAATATATTCTGACATGCATTGTGTAGACATGAGCTAAATTCAGTCAAGTAGTTTTTGAAATCTGGAAAAAAGAGCGATATTGAGAATATGAAAAGTTGTGCATTTATTTGTTATGGCTTTTGTGTTCAGCGTGTGTAAACTGTCTTAATCTATTTTGGTACTTTGTATTATTTTGATATAACATCTGAAAACCTTTGGCATGGTGTACTGGTTTTCGTATCTGACTCTGTCTCTGCTTTGCTCTGCTCTGCTCTGCTCTGCTCTGTTTGGGTTGGTACCAACTTCTCTGTCTCTGAGTGCACCCACTTTGGAAACAAAGTGATTTTATTGTGGTCTTTCCTGTGTGCACACTCGGGGCTCCGAGAAGAATAAAGGAAAGATTTCACCTCTGTCTCTGCCTGGTTTGGCCACCGGGGTTAGCACAACCCTACCACGGGGGTGAAACATGGTCTCTGCTCTGTTTGGATCTGATGATGATACTCAGTTTATGTTATGCCAAAGTACTATGGGTTTTACTTGTCTTAAAACCATCGCTCTGTTATTTTTGAAAATATGATCTGTTCTGCATGATAACTCTGGAAAATATTTTGTTCTGCATACTTTACTTTATAAATGCTCATGTTTGCATGCTAGCATATGATTTCTGCTTACTGAGTTGTGATAACTCACCCCCTATCATGATAATATTTTTCAGATGATGTGGAGAGTCCAAATGAGGACCTGGATTAGATTGTTGAACGTGGTTAAGCTGAGGAGATGTGGTTGGAAGAAGGACTTTTGATGTTCTCAGTTTTAATGCCTTTGAGTTTTAATTATATGTTTGGGTTTAGTAGGACCTATGGTGTTATCAGTTTGGTATGTTACTATTATCGGGAGATTGTGGACCCCTTTGATTTATTATTATTGCATTAAAGTTTGTGTGGAGTTTGTAATGAGATTATTTAGAAGATATGAGATTGATTTCACTTATGAAGTCTTTGGAGATTATTCTTTGGATGTGTTGGGAGACATGTTTATAAGTGACAGGTAGTAATTCTCCAAGCCACCCGGGTTTGGGGCGTTACATTTGGTATCAGAGCCAGGTTTAAATTCTGCATACTATAAACCTTGGAGGTTTAGATTTCTATGGGTTCATAGGATGTAAAGATTTTAGAGTATAGATAGTGATTAAGAAGTCATTTTCAGATTTATTATGATAGTAAAGCGAACTATAGGATTGAATATTGTTGATGTGGAAAGTCTTAGAATTCGCAGGCTTTAGGAATAGCCATGAGGTGTGGTATTTCACAGGTCTATGAACTAAGTTCATGTTGATTAAGGTTTAGTTTAATAACGGAGCCTTCTTAAGTAGTTAAATGGGTTTAAGTATTAGTTTTTGGGAATTGACTATTACTACGATTATATGTATTTTTTTATTCTCCGTTATGAGTATTCTTATAATTTTGAATTATAATATATACGTTTTGTTTTTACAAATACCACCAAATTTTCTATGTTCTTATAAACTCTCTTTTTGAAGCGTTGATTAAAAATTCAAGTTATTTTGTCAGGATGCCACCTCGTCGTAGAGAACGAAGCATGTCGGATCTGAATGCGAACGAGAATGAAAGGGAAGCAAACCCGAGTGCTTCCGACGTATTACGAGCAGCTGCACATCAATTAATTGATGACCTTGTGCAGAATCCCGCGGGTCGCCAGCGTAATTTCAATGAAGGGGGTTGTACTGTTGAGCAATTCAATCGAATGCACCCTCCTTTATTTGATGGGAGATTTTGCGAGTCCTAACCTGTACTGAGGAGCAAAAGGTGGCATACGCCACATTCAAGCTTACTGGGGAAGCGAAGAGGTGGTGGATCTCTGAAAGGACCATCAGAGAAGCAGAGGGGACAGAGATAATCAGTTGGCTGCACTTCAAGCAGATCTTTCTGGAGCGCTTCTTCCCTAGCTCATTCCGTGAGGACAAGGCTATGGAATTTGCCACCTTGGTTCAGGGAACAATGACGGTACATCAGTATGCTGCTAGGTTTACTGAGTTATCCCGTTTTGCTACTTATCTGATTCCCGATGAGGAAAAGAAGACACGCAAATTTGAGCAAGGACTGAATGAGAAACTGTATGTGCTTGTGGTGGGTTTCCAGATTCGGAACTTCTCAGAATTGGTGAATAAAGCAACAGTTTTTGAAAGAACTCTTCAAAGAAGTGTTGCGATGCATGAACAGAGGAAAATGACTACTCCTACTGGGTACCAGTCTGGCATGGACCAGGGACCATGGAAAAGGAGGAGTGAAGGTAGTAGTTCAGGAAAAAGGCCGGTTCAGAGTAATCAACAGCCCTACCAGTGTAGGACATGCAATCAAGTGCACTCCGGAGAGTGCAGAAAAGGGGCGGAATTGTGTTTTCGCTGTGGCAAATCAGGACACTACATCAGGGATTGCCCAATGCAAAATAGGAGCAACCAGATGTTCATACCGCCATCTCAGAGGAATGAAGTATCAGCCCGGGGCAGCAATCAACGTCCTACTGCGCCTGCTCGAGTCTTTGCACTGACACCTGGAGAGGTTGATGGTAGGAATGACGTGATCACTGGTACGACTCTTTTGTTTTGCTTTAAGGATTTATAATTTCTATTATTTTCTTTTCTTTTGATTGGTTCTGGTTAAGACTTTGAATATTCTTGGTTCATGGATGAGTTTGAATGTGATCACAGGTACTCTTTCTTTGTTTTCTAACAATGCTATTGTGTTATTTGACTCGGGAGCGACACATTCTTTTGTTTCCACGGCGTACTCTAAATTTTGCACTTTAGATGCTGAAAGGTTGAGGAACAAGTTAGTGGTTGCGACCCCAACAGGGAATTCTGTAGTCTGTAGTGAGATGTTACCTGGATGCCCTCTTTCTATAGAGGGAAGACTGATGCCAGCAGATTTAAAAGTTTTTCACATGGTTGGGTTTGATGTGATTTTGGGTATGGATTGGCTGGCTTCCTACCACGCTAGTATTGATTGTGCTAAAAAGGAAGTGGTGTTCAGGCCTCCTAATGAAGGTGAATTTCGGTTCACAGGGTCGAAAGTGAGGTTGACTCCACCCATCATTTCTGCCATTCAGGTAGGAAAATTGTTACGTGATGGTTGTCAGGGATTCTTAGCCTGTGTGGTTGAAGCACCAAAGGAAGAGTTGAAGTTGGAACAGATACCTGTTGTGAGAGATTATCCAGAGGTCTTCCCTGAAGATTTATCGGGACTTCCACCCGAGCGGGAGGTAGAGTTTGCTATTGAGTTAATTCCAGGCACAGCACCCCTTTCGAAAGCACCTTATCGCATGGCGCCGTCTGAATTAGCGGAACTCAAAGAGCAGTTGCAAGATTTGTTAGACAAGGGTTTCATCAGGCCCAGTGTTTCACCTTGGGGAGCTCCAGTTCTTTTTGTGAAGAAGAATGATGGATCGATGAGAATGTGTATCGATTATAGGGAACTTAATCGGGTGACCATAAAGAATAAGTACCCGCTACCCCGTATAGAAGTTTTGTTTGATCAGCTTCAGGGTGCTCAAGTATTTTCAAAAATTGACCTTCGATCGGGTTACCATCAGTTGAAGATCAAAGCTGAAGACGTGGCTAAGACGGCGTTCAGGACCCGTTATGGCCATTATGAGTTTTTGGTCATGCCTTTTGGCCTGACTAACGCCCCAGCAGTATTTATGGACTTGATGAATAGGGTGTTCCATGAGTTTTTGGATAAGTTTGTAGTTGTCTTTATTGATGATATACTGATATACTCCAAAAGCGAGACCGAGCATGAAGAACATTTGAAGTTGGTACTTGGGACACTCAGAGACAAGCAACTGTTTGCTAAGTTGAAGAAGTGTGAATTTTGGCTTGATTCAATCACGTTTCTGGGGCATGTAGTTTCGAAGGATGGTATTTCAGTAGACCCAGGAAAAGTGGAAGCAGTGGTTAATTGGTCGGCACCGAGGAATGTTTATGAGGTTAGAAGCTTCTTGGGATTGGCGGGGTATTACCGTCGATTCATTGATGGGTTTTCCAAGATAGCAGTTCCTCTCACTACACTCACCAGGAAAAATAATAAGTTTGAATGGACAGCAAAGTGTGAAGAAAGCTTCCAAGAGTTGAAACAGAGATTAGTGACAGCTCCGGTGTTAACAGTTCCCACAGCTAGAGGCGGATTTGTTGTCTATAGCGATGCTTCTAGGCTTGGTTTGGGGTGTGTACTGATGCAACATGGGAAGGTTATAGCTTATGCCTCACGCCAATTGAAAGTGTATGAGCAGAATTATCCCACTCATGATCTAGAACTCGCGGTAGTTATTTTTGCACTTAAGCTTTGGAGACATTACTTGTATGGGGAAAAGTGCGAAATTTATACGGATCACAAGAGTTTGAAGTATTTCTTTACCCAAAAAGAGTTAAACATGAGACAAAGGAGATGGCTTGAGTTGATCAAGGATTATGATTGCACCATTAATTATCACCCAGGCAAAGCTAATGTTGTAGCCGACGCTCTAAGTAGGAAGTCAGTGGGATCGACAGTTGCAGCTATTACCACTCAGCATAGGTTGCTAATGGATTTAGAAAGAGCCGGTATCGAAGTCATTGCTAGTGATACAAATGCTTTCATGGCTAGTTTAGTGGTTCAACCTGCTTTGATAGATAGAATCAAAGCTGCTCAGAAAGTGGACTCAGGGTTGGTGAAGTTAATGGAAGGGATTGGAAACGGGGACAAACCTGATTTTTGTGTTTCCAATGATGGAATTTTGAGGTTTAGGGGTAGAGTATGCATACCTGCTGAGGATGAACTAAAAAGGTTAATTCTTGAAGAGGCACACCGTTCTTTGTACACTGTTCACCCAGAGAGTACCAAGATGTATCGGGATTTGAGAGAGTCCTTTTGGTGGAATGGCATGAAAAGAGAAATTGCTAAATTTGTAGAACAATGCCTGACTTGCCAACAAGTGAAGGCGGAACATCAGAGACTTGCAGGATTATTACAGCCACTTCAGATTCCAGAGTGGAAATGGGAACATATCTCCATGGATTTCGTGACAGGTCTACCAAGGACCGTAAGTGGGCAAGATGCTATATGGGTGATCGTGGATCGCTTAACGAAGACCGCCCGTTTTGTGCCCATTAAAGTTTCTTATAAACTAGAGAAACTAGTGGAACTGTATGTACGGGAGATAGTGAGGTTGCATGGAGTACCGGTATCCATTGTGTCGGATAGAGATCCTCGTTTTACCTCTAAGTTCTGGCGAAGCTTACAAGAGGCAATGGGTACTTAGTTAAGTTTCAGTACTGCTTTTCACCCTCAGACAGATGGACAATCAGAAAGAACTATTTAGATTTTAGAAGACATGTTGAGGGCATGCTTAATGGATTTCAAGGGATCTTGGATGCAACATTTACCATTGGTTGAGTTTGCATATAATAATAGTTTCCAGGCTAGCATTGGGATGGCACCTTACGAGGTTTTGTATGGCAGGAGATGTAGATCTCCATTGTATTGGGATGAAGTAGGTGAAAGAAAACTTCTTGGGCCAGAGATTATTCAGCAGACCACAGAGAAGATAGATACCATTCGGGCTAGAATGAAAGCTGCTCAAAGCCGACAGAAGAGTTATGCAGATAAACGCCGCCGTCAGTTAGAGTTTGCAATGGGAGATAAGGTATTCTTGAGAATTTCACTAATGAAAGGAGTTATGAGATTTGGAAAGAAAGGTAAGTTGAGCCCTAGATACATTGGGCCGTTTGAGATTCTTGATCGGATTGGACCGGTGGCGTACAGGGTGGCTCTACCACCGGCGTTCTCGGGAGTGCATGATGTGTTCCATGTGTCCATGTTGAGGAAGTATATACATGACCCCACTCACATCATAGATCACGAACCCTTGCAGATTCAAGAAGACATGACCTACACCAAGGAACCATTACGGATTCTGGACAGGAAAGAGCAAGTGTTGCGGACTCGAACTATTTCTTTAGTTAAAGTATTGTGGAATAATCATGCTATCAATGAAGCATCTTGGGAATTCGAGGAAGAGATGCGGGTAAAGTATCCTCACTTGTTCGAAGGAAATTATTATAGCTTGTAGCGAATTCCGAGGACGAAATTCTTGTAAGGGGAGGAGGATGTAAGGCCCAGTTTCTTCATCAAAGTGGCCCGGATCGTGCGTGAAAATGGCCCAGCCATTTTAGTGCTTAGTAAGTCCCGAACGACGTCGTTTTTGTGGAGGTGAGTGTTTCTTCTTCAACTTCCGTTTCTTTCTCTCCTTTCTTTCCTCATTTCTTTGCTTCAGTTCAGTTTCTTCCGCACTCCTCTCTCTCGCACGTCTCTCCTTTTTTTTTTTTTTTGGTTTCATTTTTATTCCTTGTTGTGGCGTTATTTTTGTGGCTTCCGAATCTCATACCCATAGCTCCCCATTTCCGTTTCCACTTAAAATCAATTCCTCCATTGCAGCAGTTCACACAGTGCTCCCTCGTGCTCCCTTGTGCTCCCTCGCGTTCCTCCAGTCGGCGGTTGGTTCTCTTCCTCTTGTTCAGGTTATCATCTTCAGGTATAACCTCTTCTCCTTCCATTTTTTTGTTTTTATTCTGCAACAAGACTTTGTTTTAATGCATCCTCTCAGCCGATCCTCTCTTCATTTCTTTTCTGCAGTTCTTGGTCCTTGCCGTGAGGTTGAGTGGCGTTTTGTGAGTCTGGGTGTTGTGTGTGGTGGGGACTTCGGATTGGTGTATTTCGGGTAGGCATTGAAGCCTTTGTTGGAATTTCTCTTTTGCTGTAGTGTACTCATGCAGTTTTCCTCTTCAAATTTATTTTGATTTTATCCTCATTTCTGCAGTTTGTTGTTGCCGTGAGTTGAGTTGCTTTTCGTCAGTTCTTGGACTTCCGTGGCTTGTGATTCATAGTTCTTGGTAATTTAAGTGAGTAAGCCAACACTTTGTATTAGAATGGTCTTAGAATTTTTGAGTATTGGTGTTGGACGTTGGCTTTGGAGGGTGTTTTAGTAAATATTAAGATTAGTATATGTTATTTTGGATTGAATTTAGGGCTGTCCAGATTACTACTTGGTTAACTTAGTAAACTATTTTTACTATAATATGGTTTGGAATTGTGGGTTTTAATTATTTAGATGGAGGTTGTGTTATTTTCTTTTAACACTTAGTTTATATATTTTTTATGAATAGGCGACGAGATTGATAGATGTCAATTTCAAGGTATAGATAATACGCTGCAGGAGTCAGGTAAGCGGGATTCCTATGCCGGGTTTTATACAAGTTAATAAGACTGAGGTTGATTTTATGAAAACTTGCATAATTTGTGTTGTGTTGGGAATTTGTGAAAACAAAGATCAACCTCGGTCTCTTATCTGAATTGTTCATGAAATCTGTGTGAAAAAGGAAAATATATTCTGACATGCATTATGTAGATATGAGCTAAATTCAGTCAAGTAGTTTCTGAAATCTGGAAAAAAGAGCGATATTGAGAATATGAAAAGTTGTGCATTTATTTGTTATGGCTTTTGTGTTCAGCGTGTGTAAACTGTCTTATTCTGTTTTGGTACTCTGTATTATTTTGATATAACATCTGAAAACCTTTGGCATGGTGTACTGGTTTTCGTATCTAAGTCTGTCTCTGCTTTGCTCTGTTATGCTCTGCTCTGTTTGGGTTGGTACCAACTTCTCTGTCTCTGAGTGCACCCACTTTGGAAACAAAGTGGTTTTATTGTGGTCTTTCCTGTGTGCACACTCGGGGCTCCGAGAAGAATAAAGGAAAGATTTCACCTCTGTCTCTGCCTGGTTTGGCCACCGGGGTTAGCACAACCCTACCACGGGGGTGAAACATGGTCTCTGCTCTGTTTGGATCTGATGATGATACTCAGTTTATGTTATGCCAAAGTACTATGGGTTTTACTTGTCTTAAAACCATCGCTCTGTTATTTTTGAAAATATGATCTGTTCTGCATGATAACTCTGGAAAATATTTTTTTCTGCATACTTTACTTTATAAATGCTCATGTTTGCATGCTAGCATATGATTTCTGCTTACTGAGTTGTGATAACTCACCCCCTATCATGGTAATATTTTTCAGATAATGTGGAGAGTCCAAATGAGGACCTGGATTAGATTGTTGAACGTGGTTAAGCTGAGGAGATGTGGTTGGAAGAAGGACTTTTGATGTTCTCAGTTTTAATGCCTTTGAGTTTTAATTATATGTTTGGGTTTAGTAGGACCTATGGTGTTATCAGTTTGGTATGTTACTATTATTGGGAGATTGTGGACCCCTTTGATTTATTATTATTGCATTAAAGTTTGTGTGGAGTTTGTAATGAGATTATTTAGAAGATATGAGATTGATTTCACTTATGAAGTCTTTGGAGATTATTCTTTGGATGTGTTGGGAGACATGTTTATAAGTGACAGGTAGTAATTCTCCAAGCCACCCGGGTTTGGGGCAATACACAGATTGATTGTCACAGAATAATTGTGCAGCTTGAGGGTGAGACAAAGAGAGGTCTGTAAACAAATGTCTTAGCCAAGTTAGCTCAGTGGTGATGGAAGCCATGGCTCTATATTCAGCATCTGCAGAAGACTTGGAAACCACAATTTGTTTCTTGGATTTCCAAGAAATGAGGACTGTCCAAGAAGAATGCAGTACCCAGTAATGGACTTTCGAGTGTCAAGGCTTGTAGGCAAATCTGAGTCATAATAGCCTTGCAATTGAATTTCTGAAGTAGAAGATAAGAGGATCCCTTGGCCAGGTGAATTCTTAAGGTATCTTAATACCTTATAAGCAGCAACAAGATGGGTTGTTGAAGGGTGGTCCATGAACTGGTTGAGTACTTGGGTAGGATAGCTTATGTCAGGTCTTGTGATGGTAAGGTAAAGGAGTCAACCAATGAGTTGTCTATAGGGGGTGGGATTAGGTAAGGGAGTGCCACTTGATTTACTTAACTTGTGGTTCTGGTCCATTGGGATTTTTAGGAGTTTGGCAGCAAGCATGCCTGAGTCTGCAAGGATATCAAGGGCATATTTCCTCTGACATAAGTGAATACCAGTAGGATTCCTAGCAACTTCAATGCCTAAGAAATATCTCAATGTATCCAAATCCTTAATTCTGAAATGTTAGTTCAAAAAATCTTTAAGAACAGAAATGGATACAACTTGATTGTTGGCAACTACTATGTCATCTACATAGACAAGTAGTGCTGTAAAAGAGTTGGTAGTGTGATGAGTAAAAAGACTGTAATCTGATTTGGATTGAGTGAATCCAAATTGAATGAGGGAAGAAGAAAACTTGTCATGCCACTATCTCGAGGCCTGTTTGAGGCCATAAATGCTTTTGAGGAGCTTGCAAACTTGATGAGGAGAACCTTTATTATATCCAGGTGGTTTTCTCATGTATATTTCTTCTTTGAGCTCTCCATTAAGGAAATCATTGTTGACAACCAATTGGTGAAGATGCCAACCCTTAATGGATGCTAGAGCTAAAATGGTTCTGACTGTCACAATTTTCACCACAGGTGAACATGTTTCATGGTAATCCACTCCTGGTTGCTGAGTGAAACCTTTGGCAACTAGCCTTGCTTTCCTCCTTTCAATGGTGCCATTGGAATGGTATTTGGTTTTAATTTGCAATCTATGGGAACTTTTCCAGGGGTAGGTCAGTGAGTGTCCATGTATGGTTAAGCTCTAAAGCTTCAAGTTCAGCCTCAATTGCTTGACACCAATCAAGGTCCTTAACAACTTGTTTAAAAGTCTGAGGATCAGTGTGTGATGATATGGTAGCAGAACAAAAAAAAAGTGCAGGAAATAAATTGTTATAAGAAATGAAGGAAGATAAAGAAAAATGAATACCTGATGAAGTAGCCATGTTCCCTGATTGAGAAAGTGAGATAGAAGAAGCCTGCTGAAAATCCTGAAGGTAGTGAGGGGTTGTTCTGGTTCGAGATGACTTTCTAAGGACAAGTGGAGGGGAAGGGGGTAGTGAGTCAGGTGGAGTGGGAGAAGGAAATGAAGGTTTTGAAGGGGTAAAAGAATAGTTATGAGGGAGAGGTGCAGGATGGAAAGATGGAGGGGGTGTTTGAAAAAGAAATTGTGTGGGTGAAGATCGAAGGTCAGGTTGGTGAAATGGAAACACGTATTCATGAAAAGTCACATCTCTGGATATGAAGACTGTTTTAGAGTGAAGGTCAAGAAGTTTATAACCTTTCACTCCAAATGGGTAACCAAGAAGGACACAGGCTCTTCCTCGAGGTTCAAACTTGGTTCTGTTGTGGGATGAGGTGGATGCGAAGCATAGGCAGCCAATAATTCTCATATGAGAATATGTAGGAGGGAAATGGAAAAGAAGTTCATATGGTATTTTGTTGGAAAACAAAGGGCTAGGAACACGATTGATATTGTAAACAGTAGTTAGAATGCAATCACTTCAATAAGAATTGGGAAGGTTTGCTTGAATTTTGAGTGCTCTGCCTATGTTTAGAAGATGTTGATGTTTCCTTTCAGCAACCCCATTTTGTTGAGGGGTTGCCACACAGGTTTTGTGGTGAATGATTCATTTCTTATTGAAGAATTCTGTCATTTTGAACTCAAGGCCATTGTCACTTCTCAGAATTTTTATTTTAAAATGAAACTGTGTTTCAACTAGGTTGTAAAAGGTTTCAATGCATGATCTAGTGTGGGATCTATTTTTAAGCAGGTAGATCCAAGTACTCCTCGAATAATCATCTATGATGGTGATGAACTATTTGGTTCCATCATAAGCTTCAACTGAATTGGGTCCCCAACTGTCATAATGTATAAGTTCAAAAGGAGTATTACTTTTATGTATGCTGATAGGAAATGGCAATTTGTGATGTTTTGCAAGAGGACAAACTTGACATGGATTGGTAATAGAAGTTGTGGAAACATGCCTTTTAATAGATGGGTCTTCTATTACATGTAATTTAGAGATGAGAGTATGGCCCATTCTATAGTGCCAAATATCAGAAACCTGATTTGATTCGTGAGAAATAGCAGAAACAGAAATTGTCTTTTGCAAGGAAATTGAAAAATATTTATGAGATTCTGTTTAAGAAGAAAGTATTTTCTGTTATGACTGGTGTAGACATGAGCTTATTTTTGACATTTTGTTTCTGAACCTTGCAAAAGAGAGCGAATATAAAATTTTGTGATTTGATTCTGTTCTGTTCTGAAGATGTTCAGTACTCTGACATGATATGATCTGTTTTCTAAAAACCTCTGGTATAATATTTTGTTTCTATTTCTGTTCCGTTCTAACCTTACCACGGGTGTAAAACTATGACCTCTGTTTGGGTTGGTACCAACTTTTTTGTTTCTGGTGCACCCACTTTGGAAACAAAGTGGTTTTCTACGTGGTCTTTTCTATGTGCACACTCGGGGTTCCGAGAATGAATTAGGAGAAGATTCACATTCTTCGATTAGCTACTGGGGTTTGCACAACCATACCATGAGGGTTAAACATGGTATATGTTCTGATATGATAAGATAAGATATGATGTTTCAGTTTATGCTATGCCAAAGAGATTTTGATTATGAATATTTTTGAACTTTCGCTTTGATATTTTTGATAACATGTTTTGACGCTGTATTTTGAAAACAAATATTCTGCATTCTGCATTCTGAAAGAAAATATTTTGTTATGTATTCTGAATTCTGTAAATGCTTATGTTTACACACTAGTATATGTCATCTGTTTACCGAGTTGTTGATAATTCACCCCTTATCTCTAAATATTTTTCAGATGATTTGAATATTTCAATTGAGGATCAAGAATATGGAGCATTTGTGAGATGAGTTAAGAATGATGGATTAAGCATATAAGGTTTATATGAGTATTGAGGATTTTTTATTCAGTAAGCTTATTGTGTTCTAATTATGTGATTCGTAGGGAGGTTGATGTTTATATTAAGATTTTGTATTGTCTTAGAACAATTATACTGGAGTAATTGATGTGAATTAATGAATATTTTGTGCGATAAAAAAAAATTAGAGTACGTATTATGTGGTTGAAAAATGATTTTTAGGTATTAAAAACTAACTCTCCAGACCGCGTTACAAAAATACTAGGAAGCCCCTTGAAGAAATAATGAAAACTGAAAGATGAAATCTCCCAAAAAAAAGTAAAAGCAGAAAAATATATATCAGGGCCTTTTTCAGTTCCAGCCGCGAACGTACGTAGCAGCCTCCACTTTTTTTTTGGTTCCACTCCCTAAACGCTGCACATAAGCGTGAGGTGTGTTCCTCATTTTCCTCTGCCCGTGCGTTCGTGAGACATGCTATTAATTCATGGGCTTCCTCTCATGGCTTAAGTACTAGTACGTAGCCCTCTTTGTGATGATTTTATTTTCAACTCTAACTCTTGATAAATCTTGAAACACATAAGTTTTATGAGTCTTTCAGAATTTAATTAGGGATAAGAAAATCATTTCACATGTCAAATTAAGTTAAATCATATTATTTAATTAATACTCTTATTTTAATACATAAAATTATTTTAATTCAATATATTTAAAAGTATTAATATCGTATAATTTACCATTTATCACTTTGGAAAAAAAAATAAAAATGCAGAAAGCACTCAACCTTCAGAAACACAAACTTCTGCCTCCTCAAGCGGACCCGAGAACTCGTGACCTTGCCAACAATTGGCAATAACTAGGGACAAATGCATAGGGGCCAATCCCCAATGAATTGCCTAAAACCCCATGTTTAAAATTGTAGTTTCTCCTTCGAGATCAAGCAAGATGCAAGCCGTGGCAGATAACAATGACGAATGATTGTGCTTTGCTATACAACCTCCACCACACTCCACATTTCATATTTTTTTAAAATTTTTAAATTTTTAATATTTTTTTTAAATTTTTTTTTGAGTTTATTCTTTTTAAATTATTTCAAATTTTTTATTCATTATTCATATAATAAATATTTAATAAAAGAAAAAAATAATAAAAATTAAAAATAATATAGAGTGTGGAGGTTGTATGAATAGTAAGAGGTTGAGTAGATTTTTTACAAATAATATCCCATGGATCGGCGAAATGCACGCATCTCAATAAAATTACAGCATCTTCGGCTCTTTTAAACTGCATATAGATTGGATAGATCCTGACAAGAATTGCCCATGCGCTTACTTGTATAGAAAGGGCGGGCGGGCGGGCGATGGAAAAATAAAAGTTTGAATGAATGCCATCACCAGTCGCCTCGGAAGGGCGTGAAAACCAGTCCTTGCCACCGGAGAATTACTCGCCTTCTCTATCAAATAAATAATATATATAAAGAGCATTGTTATTAATAAGTCTTAGGCTTCATTTGGATCATTAATTACTTTTAACTCATCTTAATTCATTATTACAATTTTTTTAAATTTCAACATAAAATATAATAAACAATTCAACTTTTTCAAATCCTAAAATAATAATAATATTAAAAAATAATATTCTAACAATATTTTATCATCTCAACTCAATTCACATCAACATCCAAACTCACCCTTATACACCAAATATTATATACTATAAATTTTTTTTTATTTTTTATTCTTGTTTGGTTTTATTCTTCTTAAAATAATTAAATTCTTCTACTCATCATTCATATATCATATATTTGATAAGAGAAAAAAATTAAAAAAATAATAAAAAAGATGATGTGTGGTGTATGAGACTTATAAATAAATTTTTTCATATATAAGTATCAAATTTACAAATCGAAGGCTTGTATTGTACATTGACAGATAAAAATATAATTGTACAAATGAGACCTATATTTTTACAAAAGTTTTATATAAGACTTATAGATTTAGATCTTGTATCTCTAGTATTACTCTTTAAAAAAAATTAAAAATGATCTAAAACATCCCATTTTAGATATCTACATTGGAGTGTCACTTTCAAGAGTACATGTTCCTAAAATAAAAAAAAATAATAATTCATTTGTATATCTCAAAATTATTAATCCTACATCAGTGTTCTAAAGCTTAATCTAGATATAGTTAACTTAATGCAGATGGTTAATTTTGGGGTCCAACATAGATTTGTCACAACCTGATCATGTTCCAAAGGCACCACCATGCCAAGGCATATTTTCATACTTAGCTTCAAAATTTTTATTATCTATAGTCCTATCTAGGGATGTCATATATATTTTATTAATTATACCTTAAAACAAAAACATGTCTCATTAATAAAAATGAGAAAAAATAATAAAATTCAACCTCCTAATTTAAGGAGCGAGCACGAGGGTCCCGACATAGAACAAATTTTTTTATTTGTTTTTCATTTATTTGTTTTTTATTTTTTTATATTCTTAAATATTTGTTTAAAAAAATTTATAACATTATTAAAAATTATACTTAAGCAAAATTTTTTTTTTGACATCGGGACAAATCCTAGAAACATATGATTTTACGTTTCTGTTTAGGAAAATGACAAGGTTATTACGTTTATTTATTTTCTATTTATTTTTTATTTTATTTTATTTAATGATTAAAAAAGTAATTATTAGTAAAATTATATATTTTTTTAATGGTTAAAGATGTTAAAAAAATAATTTAAAAAAATAATAAAAAATTAAAAAAAAACTATAAATAGTAACAAGATAATAATAGATTAGTAATCCTGACCTTCTGTTTAAGACTTTAAGAGCAGACCATTTGTTTTTCAACGAGAAATGGTCAAGAAAACAGAAGCTCGGTACTTGTCACATCAATTCAACGTCCGACCACCCGACCCAGCCCAGCCCGACCAATGCCATCCTAGTCGCGTGCCTCCTCCGCCTCTTCGCGCGTAACACCCGGATCCCTCCTTCCTATTATTGAGTTGAGTTCCTTCCGTTTGATCCGTGTATAAGATTTCCTTCTCCCCCAACGAATTTTCATTTTGAGTTCGCTGATACGAAAATGGAGCACGTCACGAGGCGCACGCAGGTCCTGCGCAATCACCTTCTCCTCCAATCCTCACCGCCCGGACTGCTCTCCCCAAACCACTGCGTCAGCTACTCTCCCCCTGACGTCGCTGAACCTTTGTCCTTCAACCCCACCGACATGCGCATCTTACTCGACGCTCACAATCTTCCCGACCGCGATTGGCTCTTCGGTCTCTTCACCCAGAGCCACCTTTTCAACCCTTTACCACGCGGCGCCAAAGTTTTTGTCTTACCGGACTATAACCAGCCCATGGAGCAGCAGCGGGAGGTCACCATGGAGCGGATTTGGTATATGTTGGAGAAGGGCGTCTATGAGGGTTGGCTTACGGACACATCGCCCGAGGCCCAAATGAGGAGGTTCGCGCTCCTTGAGGTTATTGGGATTTATGATCATTCCCTCGCGATTAAGCTTGGAGTTCATTTCTTTTTGTGGTAAGTCTACTGATGGACCCTGAATATAAACTTTAGATTTTTACCTATCCTGCTTCGCCCTTTCATGGTATCTTAATTTATTCATCGATTTTGCACTTTTATATTTAAAGTTTCTTCACTGAAATGAAATTAATTTTTCTAGCTCAATCCAAATTTACTTTCTTTTCATTTTTGCGCAAATAAATGCAGCCTAATAGAACTTTCAGGCATCAATCTGAGGGATGAACTCTATTCACAAGTCAAACTTTGGGTTATCAGTTGAAACCAAATACTTTAAGACACAATTTAATGATATACAAATAATTTTTACTTGATACATATAATACATATATATACAAGTTGATACCTTAACCTAAGGTTTTAAATTGTTCGGGACTGGATGCTGTTTGTTGCCTTAACCTCCCTTTGGTCGCTGAAACGGGTAAAAGAAGCCAGCCATTTATTTCGATCATTGCTTTTCAGTTGTAGTTGATATGGTTGGAGTATCAAAGAAGGGTTTCAATCATTAGGTTGTCTCTTTACAGGGGAGGTGCCATCCAGTTCTTTGGCACAAAGAGCCATCACGACAAGTGGCTGAGGGACACTGAAAATTATGCAATCAAGGGTTGCTTTGCGATGTCTGAATTAGGGCATGGGAGTAATGTATGTGGAGTTTGTTTAATCAGTGTGGGGTGTTCGGTCCTTGCAGCTTTCCATATGTTTTCTTTTAGTTCTCACCAATTGTTTCCTTGGCTGATGATCCCAGGTTCGAGGAATTGAAACTGTCACCACTTATGATTCTAACAGCGGAGAATTTGTTATTAATACACCCTGTGAATCTGCCCAGAAATATTGGATTGGAGGGGCAGCTGAAGTGGGAACTTTTTAAACCCTATCTTCTTTATTAATTTTGCTCTTGCCATTTTTTTTTTAACCATATATACACCTACTTTCGATTTTTCTACACTGACACAATATTTATCTACTGATGTTTAGCATGCGACACACACCATAGTCTTTTCTCAGCTCAACATAAATGGGAAGAATCAAGGAGTCCATGCATTCATAGCCCAGATTAGGGATGCGGATGGAAATGTCTGTCCAAACATCCGAATAGCTGATTGTGGTCATAAAATTGGTTTAAATGGTGTTGACAACGGTCGAATCTGGTAATAATTACAAATTTTTATTGCTGCACGTTGCATAATCTTTAAAAGACTGTCATGGTGGAACTCTTTAGTTAAATTTACAACTACGAATATAAAGCACAAATGGTTTGGAAATGTGTTTCAGGTTCAACAATGTGCGAATCCCCAGAGAGAACTTATTGAATTCAGTAGCTGATGTTTCACCAGATGGACAATATCTGAGTGCTATAAAAGATCCAGATCAGGTAGATTATGTCTTCTTATATATCTTCCTCCTTTTTCTTTTGGGATAATTGCTCTATAAGTCCCTGGGGGCTTCCCTAATTAAACATTGGTCCCCATCGTACAAAATCTAGAAATTAATCCTCCAATAAGCTTCGTACAATTAATTGATCCCTTCGTTACTTCGTACGATTAACAAAAGAACTAATTAGAAAAAGGCAACCATCCATAAGAGTGGGACTCCTCCTGCCAGGGTGGCTAACTACCTCCCATATGGTGGCCGGGGTGGAGGGAGAGGAGGCCCACTTTATACGGCTGGATTGCTTATGGCCATGGCCACCTCATGAGGGGGAGGAGGCTCCTCCACCATGCGAAAGGATCTTAGCCACCCACAAGGAGAGGGGATTCCCTTTTGCTAGGTGGTTGGGAGCCACCCGCGAGGCAATATCCCCTTCCTGATTGGCTCATCCATGCAAAGGGGGCCACGTTGTCATGAGTAGTTTTTTCTTCTTAATATTAGTTTTTTTCCCAGTTTTTATTGAGTTGAAGTGATTTTCTTGTTTTTTTAGTTTTATTTTTAGCTCTAATTTTTAATTTTTTAGCGTATTTCTCTACTTTTAGCTTTTTGTTAAATTTTAAGTGTTTAGTTAACATTTTAAGAGTTTTTTTTTTAAGAGTTATTCTAAGATTAGTTAATTTTTAAGTTTTACGCTGTGAAGTTTTTTCTTTTAGTTTTTATTTTTTTATTTAAAGTGTTTAAATTTTTTTATTTTTTATTGGTTTTTCTTTGAGTTTTTATTTGTTTATGTGGTAGGGTGACTGTTATTTATATATATATATAGTTTTTTTTATTGTGACTGAATTTTTCCACTTGCTGAAATCTGATTAATTGCAACGTTACAAAGTAGGTGTCACGCTAGCATTTTTCACCACAAATTTAACATAGTCAGAGAGATAAATTTATCAAATGCTGCTTGGTATTTTTATCCTAGGGACCTGTTTGTAATTAGGAGGGTAAACTCCATGGACCTATATAGTAATTATTTCTCTCTGTTTTATTCTTTAAGAAAAAGTCTGGACATGTTTTTCTCGCTATCATGTAGGGGCAAATAGTTGTTTGGTGCTTGAATTATTAATATCATTAACAGTCTCCTGTGTGTAACAATTTTTCCAGAGATTTGCAGCATTCTTGGCCCCTTTGACAACTGGCCGTGTGAATATTGCCATCGCGGCAATTTACTCGTCCAAGGTAATGTCTTATTCGAAGCTTGGGTACAGGTTTCTGTTTGTTAATCAATCTCCCATTTGTGTAAGTACAACTTACCAAAAATAAATAAAATGGAGTAATCCTGGGGTGTGCAACTCTTACCAAACTTAGTTTATCATTGATATTATTTTTTAATAAGTAGTTTATCATTGATATTATTTTTTAATAAGTAGTTTATCATTGATATTATATCTCTTTCCAGACTAGCTTAGCAATTGCCATAAGATACTCATTGACAAGGCGAGCCTTCTCTGTCACACCAAATGGGCCTGAAGTTCTTTTGCTTGATTACCCAAGTCATCAACGACGACTGTTGCCTCTGCTTGCAAAGACGTATGTGTTAGAATAATGGAATATTGCTAATAAAATCTTTTGGAACTCAATTTGAAGTAAATTGTTTCTCCTGCACATCAAATTAATATGCGTGTGGGTTAATTTCGTGCTGTGTATCACCTTACTGATTTGGGAAGCTTAGTGTAGTTCGTGTTCATGTACTGTTTATGAGCACATCTTATTGGCTAAATTGATATTGTGATATAATCTTTTTTGCAAGTGGTTAAATCATGTTGGTGTTTGATCTTGGATTACTGATCCCTTTATATGCGGCATAGTGATTCATAAAATTTCACTTTTGGCATTAGATGCAAATATTCTAATGCTATTAGGTTTTTTGTAAGCGAGTGAGTTAGCAAACTTGGCATTAATCTTTCTGTGACAAAGCCAATGACTCATACCAAGGGTTATCCCTTTGAAAAATTAAATTGGGTTGATCTTCTGGCAAGCAGCTTTTATCTTATACGAACTTAATAAAAGAAAGCATGCTTTTAGATCCTGAATATTCAGGAGTTGATTGCTTTAGTAATATTTGATATGCAAATTAGGTTAGCCATCGTTGTACTGTAATTACTGATATTATTTTAACACATTGCTCTTTTTTTTTTTCCTTATGTACTCCAGGTATGCTATGAGTTTTGCCGGAAATGACTTGAAAAAGATATATGTGAAGAGAACGCCTGAATCAAACAAAATCATTCATGTTGTTTCAAGTGCATACAAGGCTACTTTCACATGGCATAATATGAGAACTCTTCAGGTCAGAACTTCAACTATATTTGGAGTTGACTATTCTATATAATTTGAAATGCCAAAGTTTAATTAATGAATTTATCAGGAATGTCGTGAGGCCTGTGGAGGACAAGGTCTGAAGACTGAAAATCGTGTTGGTCATCTGAAAAGTGAATATGATGTGCAGTCCACTTTTGAGGGGGACAACAATATTCTGATGCAACAGGTAGTTAAGTATACATTTTTGTTTAATTTTATGAAATTTATTCGATAAAGAATGAATTTGTTGGCTGTTGACTTGTGAATTGTCTGAGAGGGAGACCTGAAACTAAAACAGAAAGGGGGGACAATGTTTGTGGTGTGTGAGGCATTGCTTATGTGCTACTTAATAGTGATCTTATGTAGATTTGATTCATGTAACTGCAAGTATTAAGGCTTTGAGTTGGAACTTGTTTTAAATTGAATATGGTTAACATGTCCCGTTGTTTTCACTATTCAGTTAATAATACATCTCTATAACTGCACATGGTCCATAGCTAATATTCATTAATTAATATTAATTGTCTCACTGAGGCCTTGTTTGTTTGCACATATGAGATGAGATGAAAGTTGAAAGTTGAATAAAATATTGTTAGAATATTATTTTTGTTTTGAGATTTGAAGAAGTTGTATTGTTTATTGTATTTTGTGTGGGAATTTAGAAAAATTGTAATGATTAGATGAGTTGAGATGAGATGAAATGGTTTGTGAAGACAAACCAGCCTTGAATGTTCATGACTAGCTAGCAATATTTAAAAGAGTCTATACTGTTTGATTCTTTATAGTCGTAGCTTTCTGTGCTTTGAATTATAAAAACTAGTAATACTAGATTTAATTATTATTCTTCTCAGTTGTACCTTGGTGGAGTTCTGCTGAACCAGTAGAACTGACATGGTGAATATGTCTATGCAGGTCAGCAAGGCACTACTTTCAGAATATGTAGCAACTAAGAAGAGAAACAAGCCATTTAAAGGATTGGGGTTAGAACACATGAATAAACCTTGCCCTGTCATCCCATCTCAGCTTACAAGCTCTAATGTTAGGTGCAGTGAATTCCAGGTGATACAATTTTAGCTAATTTTGCTGTGCTGTGTCTGTTAAGTTTGTAGATATTTCTCACCACTTGTATGCATCAGGTAAATGCATTCTGCTTAAGAGAGCGGGATCTACTGCATCGTTTTGCTACTGAAGTATCAAAATATCAAGCACAGGGACAAAGTAAAGAGTATGCCTTCCTTTTGGTGAGAACTTAGCCTCTGTTGCTTAAATCTCAACTCTCTCTCTCTCTCTCTCTCTCTCTCCCCCCCCCCCTTCCCTCTCTCACGCATACATTGTTGTTTACCCTTCCCTGCACCAGAGTTATCAGCTAGCAGAAGACTTGGGCAGAGCTTTCTCGGAACGCATAATACTGCAAACATTTATAGAGGCTGAGGCAACTGTATCTGCTGGTCCATTGAAGGTAATTCTTCGTAACAGATTCTTACCTCTTTTTGATGATGAAGTCTGTAAGCTTTGAGTAGTTCTCATGGTCTTCATCAAGGGGACTCTAATTCCCTTTGCTGTTTGTGGTGGTCATAGAAGCATTGAGAAGAATGTTATGTACATAACTAATTCTTTTGGAATATAGGACTAACTATGGCTTGTGCTTTCTTTTTGGTTGTTCTAAATGGTATCAGAGCCAAACTCAATAAGATGTGTGGGACTTGAGCGGACTTGAGCCATTCCACCTATGATGGAATGGCCTAATGAGGGGATGCTGGAGATTTTACAGGAGAGATTGTAATACTTTGTATTGAGTAAAGAAAGGTGGTGAATGGAATCCCACCTTGCTTTAGAGGGAGAAGTTCCTCTCCTTCATAATGATTCCAAGGGGCTTCAATTATAACATTGACTAGTCCCTTTAGAGTATAGGCCCAAATGGGCTTGAGCTTTCTTTGAATCATATGAATTTTCAGTGACTGTGTGAGTCAAGCCCAGTTGGCTTTGGCTTTCTTTGGGTCATAAGAATTTTCAGTGACTGTGAGTCAAACTTTCTAGTACCAAGATCAGAGTTGCTTTTGAATGTATACCAGTGAAGTTTTGGGTATTTTTGGTTCAGTTGCAATCACATTCCACGTTTGCAATTATAACGTGCATATTTTGTGCAACTAGCTTTATGTTGTTAATGTGGAAGCATGTAAAATTAATGAACCAGAAAAAAAGGCCAGTTGCTGAATATGTGCTTGTGCTATTCCTGCAGGATATCTTAAGTCTCGTGCGATCCATGTATGCGTTGATTTGCTTGGAAGAAGATGCTGCTTTCCTCCGATATGGGTACTTATCGACTGATAATGCTGCTGTAGTGAGGAAAGAGGTGACAAAAGTCTGCAGTGAACTCCGTCCACATGCACTTGCTTTGGTTAATTCCTTTGGCATCCCCGATGCTTTTCTGAGCCCTATAGCTTTTAACTGGATTGATGCAAATGCTTGGTCTTCAGTTCATCACTAGCTAGGTATTATAATTCCTCTCATTTGTAGCAATTTACTGTCAATAAGATGGCTCGACCTAGAATGTGGTTGAGACGAGCTTCATATGACTATTTAATAATAATATATGTTATTGTTTTTAGCAAGCATTATATTAATAAGAAGTTAAGGGAACAGGAGTAGGGTGTTTAGTAGTACTTTTTAAAATTGACTGCCGAAGAGTTGCATGGAGTGGTCCAAGTGAGTTCTAGGCTATCCAAGGGCAATAGATTCAAATGTTTAGGACGGTCATCGGGATCTTTTTAATACTCATTAAAACTTGAAATTTGAATTTCAAGAGACATGATAATGGTAGCATTTCCAACAGCTAGAGCCCTTTCAACATTCTTAAGCTGCTCGGCACTAATGCATATCTTGTTGGAAGCACCAGTTGACTTGTAATTCAGTCCTATTTTCAATGTAGGCGATTTGCACGCTTGTCATTGTCATTTTCAGGATCCCCACAGACCAAACCCATGGTTGATAGGAATTTCCTTATGAACTGGAAGAACATATCACTGTCAGCTTGTAAATGGCTTGTAACACAGGACAGGAGTTTCTGCGAGTGAAATCCTGGTCCATATGAAGTTTCTAACAACGAGCATTTTGTAACGTGGCATGATGTTGCTGTTTGAAATGCAAATCGTTTGCATTTATTGGTGCCCCATGTAGACTTCAGTTGCCGTCATGTGACGATAATTTGTAAGGTACCAGAATAAAGGCACCACATATATAAATATCAAAACAAATGTCTGGTAAGTGTGAATCACAAGGGAACCAAGCTATTGTATTCAACCCCTTGTGGTAAGGGTGACTCCCAAAGGGAAGCAAGCAAGGGTTCTACACAGCTATTTTATTTACCTTTTTTAAAAAAAAAAAAAAAAAATAGTTTTGCTATTTACAAGTTTGCACGAACACATTATCTATTGTAAGACCCATTGGAACTTAAAAAAAAAAAAAATCTAAATACTATTTATTAGTTGACGTGACAAGGATCCACATCCTCTCAATGATGTAAAAGATGTACAGTTACTTCAATGCTAGCTTTTTAATAATGGCGGCCAACAAAAGTCTCTCTTTCTCTTGTAACGGACTGAAAGGGGTGAAGTGCAAGTCTCTCTACTCCCACTGAGTAGAGGTGCGCATGGTGCTGTTTTGTTTGCTTATTTCAAGTAAGATGGTGAAGTTGTGAGTAAGGGTGTGCAATGGAGGAACTTGAAGAGGTATGGAATAAGTTGAAATTGAATGGGGAAGAACAACGGGAGATTTGTATTCAAGAGGAGAAATGGGATAGTTTGAAGGAAAGAGAAAATCGAAGTGTGGTCGGCAAGATGTTATCAGATCGATTTTTGAGTAAAGAGGTTGTTAAATTGACAATGCTCAAAATTTGGAAAGTAAATAAGGCTGTGGAGTTTGTGGAGTTGAGGGCTAATAGTTTCGTTATCTCTTTTGCCACTCCAGGAGATTGCACTGAGGTTATGGCTGAAAGACCATGGTTATTTGACACCAACCTATTTGTTTTGAAGAATTTAGATAGTTTGGTACAACCACATGCGATGGAGTTTAAGTTCGAATTATTTTGGATTCAACTCCATAACCTACCTTTCTATTGCATGACTCATGTGTATGGGGAATTGATTGGTAATACACTGAGGGAAGTAGTTGATGTGGATGTCTCGGATGAAGACCTGGGATGGGGTAAATACCTACGGGTTAGAGTAAATCTGGACTTACGGAAGGTAGTAGCTCGTGGGAGAACTATTAAGGTTGGTTCTAAGAGTATGTGGGTGCCAATTAGATATGAGAAGTTACCCAGGATTTGCCTCAACTGTGGTCTGTTTTATCATAGTGATCAAGGTTGTATTTATGGTAGTGGGAGTTCAAAACTTAATAAGGATGAAACTCAATACGGTTCCTGGCTTCAACCAGAGTCAGGTCCAAGAAGAGGGAGGTTTTGATCCCAAACTATGACTGGTGAATCGAGTTCTGATCGAGAAAAGGAGTATGACAAAGAGGGTGGAAGGTTTTTCAGGCGATAATTTTCCCCTACAGTGTCATCGGCGTATGGTGGAGAGCAGGTGGGAATGGCGGAGGTAGTAGTTACTGCAGATCCTAAGAGAGTAGGGGTAGTTAGAGTCGTGGAGGGGGATCGGGGAATAGTTACTGCATGTTTGAAAGAGGTGGATATGGGGGAAATTATGCCAACTGTAGATACAGTTACCGAAGTGGAGGGATACGTGGGAAAAAAAGGGGTGGGTTTTGATTCTAATTCCAGGGTTGTTGTGGGCCAACTGAAATCTAACAAAGGGCGTTAGGTTGTGTTCACTACTAAGGAGACTAATGGTATTATTGACTCTTTCAAGAGTACTGAGGTCAATCTAATTGAAGAGGGTCAACTGCACGTGGTGGAAAATCAAGAAAAGGATGTATGCATTAGTACAAGTGGTGAAATTAAGGGGAGATGGAAGAGACAAGCTAGAGTCAAGGCTGCTTCAAAACTAAATCCAAGTATGGGTCGTGTGGCTGGTAAAAGAAATGGCTTATCTCTGATTGATGAAGAGGAGAACCAGGTTCTTAGTAAGAGAAGAAAGGCAAGTGTTGTGACAAATCATCCAACTGATCATCATATTATATCGGAAGTGGCTGTGAAACAGCCCTGCCGAAAGCCATGAATATTTTAAGCTGGAATTGTCGTGGGCTTGGGAACCTTCGGACAGTTCATACTTCATGACCTTTACATGTTAGTAAAGGATAAGAGCCCAAAGGTAGTCTTCCTTATGGAAACTTACCTGAGAATTAACAAGTTAGAAACTATCAAGCGAAATATTAGATTCGATGGTTGTTTTGGTGTGGATCCTGTGGGGAGGAGTGGGGGTCTAGCTGTTTTGTGGAAGGGTGTAACAGATTTTGAACTTCTCAACTACTCACATAGACATATTAGTGGGTGGCTATATGATGAGAATGTCAAAGGTAGATGGAAGCTGACATGATTTTATGGTTACTCAGAAGTGGGACAAAGACAACGTTCGTGAGACCTATTGACTAGAATTAATGAAGGGCCTGAACCATGGTGCATTATTGGAGATTTTAATGAGATTCTTGTACAAAGAGAAAAATGGGGTGGAAGGGCTAGACCAGAAACTCAAATGGCTTCATTTAGAAAGGTGGTGGATGATAATGATCTTAGTAACTGGGGTTTTAAGGGGGATGGCTTTACTTGGAGAAACAAGCAGGGAGAGGGTAGTTACATAAAGGAAAGATTGGATCGGGCCCTTGCCAATAGAAGGTGGCAAAGTCTGTATCAATCTATTATTGTGGAAGGGCAAGTGGCTAGGTGTTCTGATCATAAACCTTTGCTCATGACACTTAAAACAGCCTTGAGTGGAACTCAGTCCTAGAAGAAGTTGTTTAGATTTGAGGCTTAGTGGTGCAAGGAGGAGCAGTGTAAAGATGTTATAGCTGATAGTTGGGGGACTGGGATAGCATGTGTCAACTCAGTGGAAGGATCAATCCAAGCATCTCTGAAAAAGATGGTAACTCTTTGCAGCAATGGAGTAAACAGCAAACCATGCAGTTGAATAAGGAGATTAAAGAAGAATCTGCGATGCTCAAGTGATTACAAGATGAAGGTTGTGGATCCAATAGTGACAGAATAAAAGTTTTACAACAGGAAGTGGGGGTATTATTGGAGGAGGAGGATTTAAAGTGGAGGCAACGGGCTAAGAGAAGTTGGTATGCTTGTGGTGATAGGAATACGCATTTCTTTCATCCTTGTGCTACCAAAAGACAAAAGAAGAATAGGATTGTGGAGATCATGGATGGCCAATCTGTGTTGAGAACAGACCAGTGTGGAATTCATGAGGCTTTTATGCTGCATTTCTAGGAGGTTTATACATCTGCTGAACCAACTGAGGTTGCTATCAACAAAGGGGTGGAGAGATTGGAACATAAGATTACCTGTGAGATGAACAATTTTCTTTTGTAGGAATTTCCTAGATAGGAAGTGGACCATGCTTTGAAACAAATGGCCCCTTTAAAATCCCCTAGACCTGATGGGTTTGGGGCTTGCTTCTATCAAGGGTACTGGAGCTTAATTGGTGATAAGGTATATGCTGCAGCCTTGAATTTTCTAAATGAAGGACAAATGGATCTGGATTGTAACTCACTTTTATAGCTTTAATTCCAAAAGTTAAGAATCCAGTTTCTGTTGGAGAGTTCCGACCAATAAGTTTATGTAATGTATTCTACAAACTTATTGTAAAAACACTTGCTAACAGATTAAAGATGGTCTTGCCTGATGTCATTTCTCATAATCAAAGTGCTTTCATTACTGGAAGATTGATTACCGATAATGTTATCATTGCTTATGAGGCCATACACTCTATGAAACATAGACAAAAATGAAAGAATGGAAATATGGCTGTGAAGTTTGATATGTCTAAAGCATATGATAGGGTGGATGAGGGTTTTTAAGGGCTGTTATGCAGAAATTTGGATTTCGTGCTCGTTGGGTTGAGTTGATTATGCAGTGTGTGTGTGTTCAGTTCAATATGTTGTATTGGTAAATGGTCAACCAGGAAACAAAATTATTCCAACTCGAAGACTTAGGCAAGGAGACCCATTGTCTCCTTACCTATTCCTTGTGTGCAGAGGGTCTGAGTTCTTTAATTAAGCATGCTGAAATATCTGGTTTGGTGAAGGGTGTGCAAGTAGCAAGGGGTGGCACAACAATTAGTCACTTAATGTTTGCTGATGTTTGCATTCTTTTTTGTAAATCCAAAGTAGAGGAGTGGAGACAACTAGAAAGCATTTTGGCTTCTTATGAAGTTGCTTCTGGACAAAAGTTGAACAAACAGAAAACCTTAGTCATTTTTAGTTCAAATACCCCTCAACAAACAAGAAACAGTTTAGGTGAAGTGATAGGTGTGAGGAGTTGTGGTGATTTTGAGAAATACTTGGGTCTGCCTAGTGTTGTGGTAGATCTAAATATAAATCCTTTCGGGAAATTAGAGAAAGTGTTTGGGCAAGAATTAGCAACTGGAAGAATAGTTTCTTAACACAAGCTGGGAAAAAAGTTTTGATAAAAGCAGTTCTACAAGCTCTTCCAACCTATGCTATGGGTGTTTTTAAGTTGCCTAAACAATTATGCACAGAAATCTCTTCCTTAATAGCCAAGTTTTGGTGGGGTCATATGAAGAATGATAATAAGATCCATTGGAGGAAATGGAGTGGTATGAGCATATCCATGAATGGGGGATGGGATTTAGAGATATTGATTGTTTCAACAAGGCAATGCTTACTAAAAAGGTCTGGAGATTACTAGTTAAGCCTGAATCATTTGCTGCTTCTATTATGAAACAGAAATACTATAGAAACGGCTTTATTATGGATACCAAGCTTGGTAGTGGACCTTCATTTATATGGAGGAGTTTATGGGAAACCAGAGATGAGGTTAGAGAAGGGATGAGATGGCGAGTTGAAAATGGAAAGAAGATAAAGATATGGGCTGATAAATGGATGCCAACTCCTACATCATACATAGTTCAATCTCTTGTTTCATCTCTAGGCAGGGAGGCTATTGTGGTGGAGCTAATAGATGAGGATACTGGCTGCTGGAGGTATGATTTGGTTCGAGAGACTTTTAACAGTGAAGAAGCTGCAACTGTTTGTACTATTCCTGTGAGTAGAATGAGTTTGGAGGATAAAATTTATTGGGGTCCTACTAAGAATGGACTTTTTTCTGTTAAGAGTTCGTATTATATTGCAATGGAGATTAAAAGGTAGCATGGAGGGGGAGCAATCTGTTAGGAATGGGGTAAACTTGGTGTGGAAGCAAATGTGGGAGCTTAATACACCTAATTATATTAAGGTATTTCTATGGAGAGCTCTAAACAATTGTCTGCCAACTAAAAATAATTTGCACAGAAGGAAGCTTATAGAATCTGGTTTATGTCCAATATGTGAGCAGATGGTGCAAACAAGTGGACATATATTATAGAGCTGTGTGGCTATCTCTGATGTGTGGTCTGAGAACAGGAGTAAAGCTCAAAAAATGATATGCAGAGAAGACGATTTTCTTGAGACTTGGACTGAATTATTATAGAAGTTGCAGAAGCATGAACTTGAAAGCATGACTTTTATTTTCAGAAAGGTATGGTAGAGAAGGAACAATTGAATTTTTGAGAATTCTTTTCAGAGCCCATCTGAAGTCATCACGACTGCTATGACAGATCGTGAGGAGTTTAATCTGGCTAGGGGTGTAAATTTAAACCGAGAAACCAGAAAATCGGTCCGGACAAGACCGAACCGGACCGGTTGGTACGGTTTTGAACCGGTCCGGTCATGATCCGGTTTCTATATTATGAAAATCGGCCGGACTCGGTCCGGTTTCGATTCTGTAATTTTCGGGACCAAACCAGACTGAACCAGACCGGTTGGAAAAATATGTATATATAAAAATTAATTTTATATATTAAACAAAATATTTATATATATAAGTTTTATAAATAATATATAATTATATATTAAATTTTTATATATAATGTATATAATTATATATCATATATGAAATAATTTTATATTATAATTTATAAATTATAACATAAAATGTTAATCTTAAATATAAACATTTGTAATTTGTTTGATCATATGTTATTAATATAATTATATATAAAATAATGTTATTATAATTTATAAAATAAAAGTTTAATCTTAAAGATGAAAATTTAATTGATCATATGCTTTAAACATATATATATATATATATTAAGTTATTAAAACATTTTATCATAAAAAGTAACATTTTATTATATATTTTTTACATTTAAAAAAAATTGGAAAACCAAACCGGACCGGAAATCGGTAAAACCGGAAGTACCGGTTTAGAAGGGTAACCAGGGCGTAATCGGTTTTGAAAAATGTAAAACCGGTACATATCGGTTTGGTCCTAAATTTTGTCCAAAACCGGACCGGACCGGACCAGTTACACCCCTAAATCTGGCTAAGGGTGTAAACCAAGTTGACATTTGTGTTTCAGCTCCTGTGAATCGAAATGTTATTTGGCAAGCACCAAGACAGCTCTCTTACAATGTGAATTGGGATGCGGGGTTTGATGAATCTTCTCTAAAAATGGGGCCTGGGATTATAATCAGGGATGATATAGGAGATGTTATAGCTGCTCTGTGCATGCCAGAGAGATTTGTTAAGGATGTTGTGGTGGCTGAAGCGTATGCTCTTTGGAGAGCTATTACTTTTTGTGAGGACATTGGAATTGAGGCTGTTATTTTGGAAGGAGATGCTATGACAATCATCAAGGGAGTAGTTCGAGCTAGTGAAGAGAATTCTGCATGGTATGGTCAAGTAATCGAGGACATTAACCTGAAGTGCCGATATGGCCAAAGATGGCTACTGCAATACACCCCTAGAGAATGTAATGTGGTAGTTCATAAACTAGCTAAATTTGCTTTGCAATATGAGGAGGAGGTGGTCTGGTTAGAGGGTTAAGAGGACTGTCCTGATTGGATTAAGGAGTGTATCCAACTAGAAAAACTTTGTATCTCTTCTGATATGGAATGAAGTATGAAATATGTTATTTAAAAAAAAAAAAAAAGAGATGTACAATTAACATTCAAACCAAATCGAAACCAGCAATATTGGATTCAGGACACTATTCACAATTGTCATCAACCAACACTAAATTATCTAAAAGAAAAATGTTAATATGCCGCATGAATTTGTTCTTTCACTTTAATCGCTCATATATTTAAATTTATTTTTTACCTTTTTTTAACTTAATGATTTAGTAACTTTTAATATATTGATGTATTTTTAAAAAAAAATATTTAAATATGTTAAATTACAAAAAAAAAAAAAAGTATATTAATTTGGACTATGCGGCATGCCCAATAGTCATTACTTGGCATCAGCCTAGCATGACTCTATCCAAAATGCAGGAAGAAAACATATACGGACAATTTGTCTTCCCTATACAATTCTGTCAATCATTGTAAGCGTCACATTCCTATGGTTCGGAAACTTTTAGGAAGCAGAGGCGCTCTGAAATTGGAGCATACCCACCAGCTTTCAGAAGGAAATGCAAACAGAACCTCGATATAAAAGTCTAGAAATACGAAATGTTTCCCCCATGAGAAATGCGAGGTTGATGCCATTGATGACCAGAATTAATATATTGTTTATATATGTCAGCATACTTCAGCAACTCGACCAATTTCTACAGTAGAAAGCTGCTGCAGACCTACATTCTATGTACTCGAATCTGGATGCAGACAAAACTACTCAATTATGTACTATACAACTCAATCAAGTACTGGAAGGCTTATAGCACGGCGGGGATTCAGAGGGAGAGGGGATCTCATTTTGGGCAGAAATGGCCTTCGTAGAATCAGTCTTTTTATTAGCCTTTGTCCTGCCCTTAATGGGATGTCCATTATCTGCAGAAACCTCAGCAGTGAGTCTTCCCATCTTCTTCTGCAGATCAGCAAGCGGATCGCTAGATAATTTTCCTTTAGGACCCTTCATTTCATCAACAAGCTTGAGTTCCAACCTGTATAATGCACAAACATCATAGCTGCTAGTCTCATATTCATACAAATGCCACTCAAGGCCGCTAAGAGGTTGTGGGTCCATGTAATAGGACCTCTTCTGCCCCCCATATTCCTTCATCATCTGCTTCCTCGATTCATGCCAACCACGTCCACTGTAGTCTGGCAATGACCTCTGTTTTCTATTTCCACTCTCAAATGCCCTTCTAGGCTTGTCAAAAAAGAGCCACTCCCTAACTGTTTCACCCTCGAGGAAAGAAAGATCAAATAGCTCTGCATTATCAAACAGAACAAATTGATCAAGCTACATAAATACAAATAACTCAGCATGTCCTACTGACTCACTGAAAAGGTACGTAATTAAATGCGCAAAGACTATCTTTCTCAAATGAATCTGAACCACATCACAGTATATCAACCATATGTAGATATAAGCAGGCATACTGCAAAATAGATATACGAGATTATATAACTGACAAGCATATAAGAAGTCCAAAAGGAAAACAAAACCAAATGAAAAAAGGATGGACAGAAGTAGGCCTACCGGGAGCATTCCATGGAGACTTTGTATTAGCAGCACCTTCACATTTAGGGATGCCCACTTCCTTTCCCCGTGCCTTAGAATTAAGAGCATCAAATAATGGACCATCCTTCAAACAAATTCCCCCAGGTCTCAGAATTGGAATCATGCCAGGGAGACCCTCGTTCAATGCTAGAACAGCATGACCACTACTACAATAGTCCTGGCACCAGTTAGATCCAGGCCTAAAACAATCCCATAGAGCACATTTTGGCCCCAGGAAAGCAGACGGTGGAGGGCAGATATTTGGCAGAATGTTGGGAATAGTATTTGGTTCGCACTCTTTGGTTTCATTTGCTCCAATGAGAAGCCCATAGTCAAAGTCTTGCTGTAAATTTAACTGAAGAAAATCCAGATCAGGACTCAAATCTGAGTTGTTGAGATCTGTGTTCTGATTGAAGTCCTGTTGTATGTTGGAACTATGAGAATTCAAATTAGTAAAATCCAAGTTATTAGCCACCTTGTTCTGCAAACTTGAAAATGAGCTTTCGCAATTATCAGACGCTTGGAAAGCATGTTCTTGGGGCTGTTTGTTAACACAAAGATCCTGGAAAGAATCAAGAGTGAAGCTCATCAACCATCTATCACCATTTACATCCTACAACAGTAACACAAAATATAAAGGTGTGGTGGAAACGTTTTGGACACTCTCAAAGGTGAGACTATGATATACCATATTAGGACACCATTTGGCCCAAAAGCTTATCTTTGAGCAGGTTAAGGCCTCGTTTGGTTGCATAGATGAGATAGGATGATAAATTTGTGAATTGTAGTGAGATCTTTTGTGAATAGTAGTGAAATAGTTTGAATTAAGATTTTTATGGGGATTTGGGAAAGGAGAGAAAAAGTTGAATAAAAAAAATTATAAAGTTAAAAGAGGGTTATAATATTATTTTTGTTTTGGGATTTAAAAAAGTTGAATTGTTTTTTGTGTTTTGTTTGGAAGTTCGGAAAAGTTGTAATGATTAGGTAATGACTAGATGAAAAAGTTCAAAATTTGAAATTGAAAAATGTTTTGAGTTTGAATGGTGTTTGGATGTTGAGATGAGATGGTTTGAAAAGTTTGTAAAACCAAACTAAGTGATGTCGCAATTTGTACCATGGTCCACTAAAACTACTAAAACACTGTTCGAGGTGTGACTCTCGCCAAGAACGGGTGCAAAAAATTATGGGTGTTTTGCAATATGGTGGTTGTCTGAATGAATGGCCTATAAAGATTTGAAGAAATCTAGAAGGATTAGTAAAGTGATTTCCACTCAAGAGGGAGAATACCCATGTTGTGATGGACTCACAGATGAAGGGATCGTTAATTATACACGTGTGTGTAAAAACATATCAAGTTTCACATTGGAAATATATCGTGTGAGTGAGTGGTTAACATTTGCATAGATAGGTCTAAACTCATAGGCTTAAGCTTTTGGGGTGAATGGTATAGGAATATTTTATATTATAATCTCACTGAAAGTGATATGGGACACACAATAAAGAGAAGAAAGTATAAGAGAAAGAGATAAAAAGAAACAGATGAAATATGAGAAGAAGAAGAAGCAAGTGAGAATAGAGAAGAAGATCTGGAAAGAGGGAGAGAAGATCACTTTCTCAACCAATTTTATTCCATTCAAAATTTGCCTCTATTGAAGTACAAAGGAGGCTTAAATAGACTAACAGGAGCCCTAATAATATAGTTAGGTCTTTTATTTAAATAAACTCATGAAGAGATAAAACTCTCAAATACAGAATTTCAACCCCAACTTGGCTCTCACTGAACCTAATCCTAATTGTACTCTAATAGATTCATTTATTGAATTAAAAAATAACAACTATCAAAATCTATAACTGAAATTTATATAAACTACAAGTCGATGAGCTCAAAAATTCATTCCATATCAGAAAGACACCCAAGGTGATTATCTCCCCAAACAAAAGGAAACACACCAAAAGTTTCCAAACACTAATGAAAAATATAAAAGTAATGCAAACATGTTGTTTCAGGTTCAAATTCCACATTATGGTTTTTCTCCTTCATGTTTTGGTCACCTAATTTTCCTGGTCAACAAATGAAATTTATAATAGCAGATGTATACCATTAATCTGATTATCTAATTCAGAACTTGGGCCATAATTACCACAAAATTTGAAAAGAACCATTGAGTATTAAGGAGTTTCATTTAAAAAGATTTTGCTTGACTAAGCTATATCAGGTTATAGAGAGGTGGTAGTAGTAGTAGTAGTAGTAGTAATAGTAGTAGTAGTAATCAACTTTACAACACTTCTAAAATCTAAAATCCTTCAAGAATCTTAACGTGTGGTTATGGCCCAAAAAACCTAAAATAGACAAAGTGAAGGCATAATACAAAAACCAATGATTATAATGAAGCAATGCATGCATAAGAAAAATTAGTGGCAAACCATGTAATTCACTAGGTTGCTCAGAAAAAGCATATAAAAAGAAATTGAACTGTACACCTGATTGAAGTGAGGATTTTATACTGAACGTCAAAATAACTTAAATATAAGAATTTTTTTTTATTGACACCGGGTGTCCAAAAACAGCGTCCCGACTAATTCCGGGAGTGCACAGGCCCTCGGTAAACTTAAATATAAGATACCTAATTCAAAATTCTTTTATTTTTGGAAATTTACTCAACAAAACAGGGATAATTGTGTTAATTGAAAAGGAGTCACAAAGAATTTGCTAAAATAGACAACTAAACTTGTTTTTTGTTAAGTAAAAATAGACAACTAAACTATCCCTCCGGATTCTGAATTCACATGAAAACATAAAAACCGACCTCCAGAACTGCTGTTAAATTGTTTGCATGGAGGTTTTGAAGGTCAGCTTCAGGCTTCAATGGAGCCAGTTCCTTCAATGGACTAATCGCATCATCTTCCTCCTCACAAAGTCGCAATAGATGTGCAAATTCCTCTGAATTGAAACTACACGCAACTAAAGAAGAAGCCGGGGACGGCTCATTGAGCTCGGATTTCCACTCTTTCAACATCTGATGTACTTGCTGCTCTAAAACCACAATGTCATAAGCTCGACTCTCCTTCCTTGCAGATTGGAGGTCGCTGAACACCCCTTCAAGGTCGTTGACCCGGTTCTTAGCCCTCTCCTTCAAGAGCTGGTGCGATGCAGACTCGCACTTGCTCTTCGAACCCTTCTGCATCGATCCCCTCCAGAAAAATCTTGAGAAACGCAAAAAATTGCCACAAAACCAATGTCAGCGATCCCATACCAAAATCACCCAAAATGCAGCACAAAAAATAAAGAAAAAACGGTGAAGAAAATATCAAATAAAACTATCTGGCATAGAGACAATGAATCAAAAGCAAGTTATTTTAGGTTTGAAACTTGTAATATTATCATTTGAACCTAACAAAGCTGTTTGGGTTTTCAAAATCGTACCGAAAACCTTAACAATATAAGATGAAGTGTAAAACGCCAACTTCAACTAAAGATTATCTGTTGGGTTGCTAACAAAAGAAAAGAAGAAGAAAAGTTTTTTTATTTTTTCCTCTCTATTTCTTAAAGTTCATGAATTTACTCAATCCAAAACTTTTGGTGCTTTCTTTTATTTTCCTTTATTTCAAAGCTACCAAACAGATAGAGATGCCGAAGGAAGCGAAAATGAAATCACCGTACCACTACAAATTTAAGGTTGTTGCTTATGTTAGTAAAAACCAATTCATTCTCAATCCTAAAACTCAGAAGCAACTGTGCCCCAAATTTCAGCAACCATAAAAAGGGAAGGGGTGGGGGGGAATCAGAGAAACAGCTCGAGGATTTACCCGAAGTATAGCAGAAATATTTTGCTGCCGAAATCTGCAAGAGCTTCGACGAGGAGACAGCAACAGCTGTATAAAGAAACAGAGAACTTTCAGAGGTCAATTCCGAGTCTCTCTTTATATATATCAAATGAGAATAACTATACATTAGTCTGTAGTTGCAGCACACTTTATATAATATTTGTTTTACATATTTTAAACTCAATATATTAAGTGTGCTGTAGCTACAGAATAAATAATTTTTCATATCAAATACGCATATATTTTTATATAATTTTTCCTTTACTTTCTTTTAGAATTAAAGATAATAATCATACCATTAATCAAAACTAAAATAATATATAATTTAAAAATATATGTTTTACATATTTTTTTGAATTGTTTTGACTTTTTTTATATAATTTTAATAGGTTTCAAAATATGTATTTATACGTCAATTTATAAGTAGTAAAATATATTTATAAATAGATTTATAAGTAACATTTATTTATTAAGAAGTGCTACATGTACAAATTAATTTCATAAAAATAAATTAAAAATTTACTAGATACAATCTTACGGTATGCAAGTCTCACGTATCATTTGTAAAAAAAAATATAGTTTACTATTAAAATATAAGTTTTTATATAAATTTTAAATTTATCTAATTTTTAAAAAACAATGGATAGAAATTACACATCCATATATCATTTCTCAAAACGCAAATCGATTGGAGCAGATTTTAAGGCAAATGATTCGTAGACTAACAAAAGTGACCGAAATTCGAATTGCTTTTACTCTGAAATACTCATTGACATTATCCCAACTGCCTATGAGGAAAGAAAGTCAGGGTGGAAGGGATGGTAGCTAAAAACTTCTAAGTATGAAGTTAGTTGAGCTCTATAGGAAGAGTCTTCTGAAAGAGTGTGGAAGACTGATTGGGGAGGTGTGGAAAGTCTCTACACATAATGAGGCACCTATCCTATGTGTGCAGAATAGATTGAATAGATGCAATGAGGCACTGAGTAAATGGAGCAAAATTCATTTCAGAAATAGAGATCGGTCTATCATTGAAAAAACTGAATTGCTAAAAAAGTTACAAGAGGATGAGGGTGCTATTAATTGGGAAGAACTGAAGAGATGTTAGAAGGAAGCAAGTTTAATGCTTGAACAAGAAGATTTGAAATGGAGATAAAGCCAAAAGGCGCTGGTATGAGCAAGGGGATAGGAACACCAAATTCTTTCATGTTTGTACAAACTAGAGGAGAAGGACAAATTTTATCAAGAACATTAAGGATTCAAATAGCAGGCTGCTAACAAATTCAAATGAGATTGATGGAGCATTTAAGAAGCATTTGAGGCGATTTCTCCTCAAGTTATCCTACACTAGAAGACACTTACACTTGTTTATAGTAGTAGAGAGCAAAGTCACCAAGGAGATGAATGAAGGTCTTTGCAAGAAACTTACCAAAGTTGAAGTTGAAAGTGCATTGCATCATATGTCACCACTTAAGTTCCTAGGTCCAGATGGATTTGGTGCTGGTATTTTTCAACATCATTGGAGTATAGTGGGGGAAGAGGTTTGCAATGTTGTCTTTGCTTTTTTCAAATAATGAGATTGTGCCTGATTGTTTGAATTATACTTAAAAATCTTTGATTCCAAAAGTGAATAATCCTATATATGTCAATGATTTTAGGCCTATAAGCTTATATAATGTAATTTACAAAATTATCTCCAAGGTCCTAGCAAACAGACTGAAAAAGGTCATTCATGATATTATTTCAAGCACACAAAGTGCATTTATACCTGGGCGCTTGATCACTGACAATATCATGGTGGCATATTAGGTGCTTCATACTATGAAGACCAAGCAAAAAGGAGGAATAGGCAAAATGGCATTAAAGCTATATATGTCCGAGGCATACAACAAGATTGAATGGAGATACTTGAAAGCAATCATGAAGAAGATAGGTTTTGAGGAGAAATGGATAAAACTGATTATGAGATGTGTCAAATTTGTCTCTTATTTAGTGTTGGTGAATGGGAGGCCAAGTGAGAAGATATACCCAACTCGAGGGCTTAGACAAGGAGATCCACTCTCACCCTATCTGTTTATTCTCTGTGTAGAAGGTTTGAGTTCTCTTCTACAAAGTTTAGAGAGCAGGGGTGGTATTAAGGGCGGCTCGCTAGAGGTGGGCCAAGAATCAACCATCTATTGTTTCTAATGACTGTGTGATTTTTTGTAGAGCATTGCAGGCTAAATGAAATAAGCTTCAAGCCATTATGCATCTATATGAGAAAGATTTATGTCAGTCTCTCAATAGGCATAAGACTTTTATCTTCTTTAGCACAAACACATTTGGAAGAACTAGATATTTAATAACCAAGGAAGTAAGAGGGGTTGCTTGTGGTAGCTATGAAAGATATTTGGGTCTACCAGCCCTTTTAGGAAAATCTAAGTAAAACACATTTAAGATTTTAAAAGAGCGAGTTTGTAACAAGATACACAGTTGAAAGAACAATTTCCTATCAAAAGTAGGGAAGGAACTTCTCATTAAAGCTGTACTTTAGGCCATCCCACCTACACTATAAGTATGTTCAAATAACCAAGGAGATTGTGTAAAGAAATCTCATCTTTAATGTCTAAGTTCTAGTGGGTTAATAATTAGAATGAGAAAGGTATCAATTGGAGAAGCTGGAGCAAGTTAGGGTAATCAAAAGCTTGTGGTAGGCTTGGATTTAGAGATATTGAAGATTTTAATATGGCTTTGCTAGCCAAATAGAGTAGGAGGTTTTTACAAGAGCCATGTTCATTGTGACAACGCCAAATTCTGTTTGAGATTTGACAGAACTTGAAACGTCAGGATATGCAACACACCATTCATGACATATAAAGATGCAATGTACCTAGCAACCTAGCATAACAATATATAATATTCGCAGTGGATAATTTTTTTTTCTTTAAGCAATACTATGTACAAAAAGTAATGTATCCCAAAAACATAAACATATTTGATAAAATTCACATGATAATTGATATTCGAAAGGTTACAGTACATGTCCCAACAGGTCTATAACATAAATAGTACAGGAGATAGTGTTCCATAAATATAGTCTGGAAATAAAATCTATCATACTAAATTGCTGAGCCACTCATGCAGCTTAACTATGGTATCCAAAAGGCTACAGTACTTGTCCCAATAGGTCTATAACATAAATAGTACAGGAGACAGTGCTTCATAAATACAGTCTGAAAATAAAATCTATCGTACTAAATTGTTCAGCTGCTCACGCAACTTAACTATGATATCTAAATTGAGGTCCAGAAAATGGGGAATAGACCCAATCAACTATTTGTTGGTGTTCCACCTTCTATTCGACCTCCTCCAATCTCTCATGTGTGGGTTCTCCAGATCCTAACACATCCCCTACCATTATCATATGAGATGATGAATGATTGTTGAGACTATCAAGTGAGATTTGATTACAAATCTCAGTAAATTAATAAATAACTTTAACTAATAGTTTAAAGGTGCATGCATGACAGTAAAAATATGAATATAAAACGTGACATGAGTAAGCTTGACGTGACTTGACAAATAACATGACATGAAACTAAAACTTGAAATTGACTTGACTGATATGAAATATTGTTTTCAAGACACACTCTGTACTCGAGACATGACGTGACATGAAGTGAAAGGACTGATGACCTGACTTAACGTAGTGTGACATGTACATTAGATAAATGACATGACATGACATGAAACATATAGACATTTTGTGACATATCGTAACGTGTAACAGATAACATTTCGTGATATAATATAACAGGTAATAGATGAATTTCATGACATAACATTATGTGTAATAGATAAACATTTTGTGACATGACAGAATGTGTAACAGATAAACATTTCATGACATAATAAAATGTGTAACAAATAAATATTTCATGACATGATAAAATGTGTAACAGACATACATATCTTAACATGGCATAACATGACATATATAAGAACATAAGAACATGGACAAATGTTCTCTTACCAAGACACATACACAATATCCTAATAGTAAGTTAGAAGCTAATTTACAGTAATTGTAGAGAGACGAATTAAAATGCACGAATAAACGGGAAACTGTATGGGGAAACTTCTAAACATCAAGAACTCCTCACTAACAGTTTAGAAACATAAAAATACTAATTTAGAGTAAAATGACCGCTCTACCTCTCTATATATGGAAAAATTACCATTTTATTGCTAACTTAAAGATTTCACATCCTAACTCCAAAACTCACCAAAATTTACTTTCATCGTGTAAAATTTTTCCTAAATCCAAATACCTGATTAGAAAAATTTAAAACACATCACAATTAGGTTAAACATGCTTAGACCAAAACATGTATAGGCCAAATCTCTTGATTTTTGTTGCAATTCTATCAAACCTCATTTCTCATGCTTTAGCCGAAATATTGCAACATACAAAATCATATTTTTTGCTCAAATAATATACTAAAACAATAAAAAAAACTAACATCATAAAAACCACAAATTTCTTCAACACAAAACTTTAAGTTTTTTACCTTAAGCACAACCCTTGATGTTCAAGGTTTTTTCTCTTTACAAAACAACTCACAGAACTCCAAAAGTTCAATAAGATACTCTCGATACATTCATAACGCATTCCTAAGAGTTATCATGCTTTGAATCATCAAGCCAAAACTACAAAAAGTCACAAAATCCAACTTAAAACATTCGGCTATCACACTTTAACCAAAATTGAAATCTATGTGGTTTGGTTTTGATCAAACCATTAGATCTGAAAGATTTCATGAAATAAATAATAAATGAATATCATATGGTTAATAATCAAGTTCTAAAATAGAACTAAGCATTAAACCTAAAATCACATGGCAAAATGTGCATCAAAACATAGATCTACCCAAAAAGCTCAAATACAAGATCTATCTGAATCCTTTTATGTATAAAAATTCATATATTTATATTTAAAACCAACACCATAAATCCTCAAAATAACATCCTAATTGTAAATCAAAGTCTTAGAAACATCCTATGTAAATATTAAAGTCATTGGATGTGACGCCCCAAAACCTACGTTCCATCCCAACCTTCGCTTGGGATGGAACCGAAGGTTGGGATGGAACGCAGGTTTGGGGGCAAAGACTAGATGAGATTTTTCATCTTATCTCATCTCATCATTACAACTTTTCTAAATTTCTAGATAAAATATAATAAAAAATTTAAAATCTTCAAATTTCAATTCAACTTTTTCAAATCTCAAAACAATAATAATATTTAAAATTATTATTTTAAACATCTAAAACTAAAAATTCTCATCTCACTCCCCAAACAGAGCGTCGAGACATGTAACATAAGATTACATACTCTCGTTCATGATAGTTAATATGCAGTGTATCCTATAAATGCATCTAGTAGTATGCAATAACTGCGACGGAATAAGGGTGACTAAATAAAACTTATGCCATAATAAACTAAAATATCACAATGTCATTCATAACCATCATAAGTTCAAATCGTAAGGTAACATAATCTTAGTACAATTATTCTTGATAATACGTCTCTGTGGCTAAATGAACTGCTTCATGTGTTCTAATGCACCAAGGGTTAGGGTTATAAACATCAAAATGAGGTCTAATCTTTTGTCGAGATCCAGCTCATCTTCAATCAATCAGATCCATTGGTCCATCTGGTACATCGGATCCTGACAAAACTTCTATTATTCCTAGTGGAATGATAGTAAGTTCACAAATGGGTGAGATTTACTTGAAATCTCAACAAATTAAGTGTCATAGTTTAATGGGTAAGACGAATCTAACTAACTCCCTTAAATAAAAAATTATAAAGCAAAAAATATAATATAGTATTATAAGCTCATTCTAAGGGAGATAGGGTTAATCCTAATAGGTAATTAGGCGGGGTGTTACATTGGAGCATGTTTTCTTATCAAAAGATTCAAGTTTATTCAAAATAGAATCTGCTTTCAACTTCCCAATTTTCAACTTTTAGATCAAAGTAAAACTTGCATATAAAGCTGTAATCGAGCCTAGCCGAGCCGAGCCGAGCCGAGCTTTGGCTTGCCGAGCTCGGCTCGATTCAAATACTCAAGCTCGAGCTCCAGATTTTTTTTTATTCTGTATTCGAGCTCGACTCGATAAGCTTAATTGTCAACTTGAGCTCGTCCCACAAACGAGTTCGAGTCGAGCCGAGCTCGAGCTCGAAATGTTTATTTTTTTAATTTTTTGAATAAGATTTAATAATTAATAAATTAAATAAATAAAAAAATAAAAAATCTAATATTAAATTTATACAACTAACAAGTAGAACATCTATTGAATTATAAAATTTTAAAAAAATTATAAATAATTAATATCAACTAGTTAATATTTATTCAAAATAATAATATATTATATGCGTGTATATATTATTAATATATACACTTAATATGATAGCATATATCTATTTCATATATGGTTTTCACATACTAGTATATGAAATTATTAAATTTTATCGACTAATTATATACAAATTATAAAATATATCTATGAAGTATATTCACTATATAGACATAAGTAATTATATTATATATTATATATTTAATTATAAAAATAGTATGCTTAAATTATTTGCTAATACATATATATATGTATATATACATAGGTGTATATATATATATATATATATATTTATCAATATATGAATGAGTTTTAATCGAGTCGAGCTAACGAGTCTACTCGAGTATAAACGAGCGGGCCTTAACGAGCCTTAGCCAAGTTGAGTTGAGTTTTGTCAGATATGTGTCATTTACAAATCGAGTGGGTATCTGCTTTCACAAGCGAACTTTTTTTTTCACGAGTCGAGTTCGATTCGAGTTTAACCGAGCGAGTATCGAGCGGGCTATCGAACAAACTGGTTCATTTACAGCCCTACTCGCATAAAAAACTTGTAACATGCAATGAATATTCATCAAACTTATATATTAGCATGTTAACTATAATCCATAAAAAGATCAAACCAAGATTTTGTCAAGAACACCATAAAAAAGAAGTCAAAGAATCACACTGTCTAGTTTATCGCCCAAAATGACCTCTTCCTTAAATAAATGACTATGAAGATTTATAAGAAACATACCAAAAGAAACAAGACTCGAGGAACAACTTATGCGAAGAGAACTTTGTGAGGAAACACTTAAAATAACTTCAAAAAAGTCAAGTAAGCCAAAAAAGTTGTTCGGGAGCTCCTATGGTTTTTTTTCCAAGAAAATGGTTGGAAAGTGACCAAATGTAAGGGGAATGGACATGAACGACTTTTAGACATATGGAGGGGTGATAGAAGGTGTATGAAAGATACTTTGAGTGAAGGGGTGTGTCAACCAAAACCAAGGGCAAAACCAGCCCATGGTTTTTTGCCAGCAGCTGTAGTGTGAGAGGGAGGTGGCTCTCGACCTTCCCATAAAGTATTGTTTGGGGTTGCTTTGGACATTGATAGGACTGCCATGGGGGTAAACTTCCTTCACAAGCTTTGCCTTGGTGGCTCAATATCGTGGACCTTAATAGGCCTTAACGAATGGACTTCCATGGGTTTTGGTTGGGTTGCTATCAAGCCCAAATCTGATTTTTCTTAGCCCAATAAAATTATCAAGATTTAAAAGAATAAATAAGGATATAATAACATGAATTTGAGTGGTTAATAGCATGTGAAAGTGATTTAATCAAGTAATTAAATACTAAGCTAAAATCAGGTTCAATTAGGGTTTGGAGACAAACTTTGGGGTTTGGAAAAACCATTCAAGGTTTCAGTTCTCACCAAGATTTTAGAGTTTCAATTGGATTCCAAGTGTTTAGAGTTTCTTTAGGGTTGAAACTCTCTTTGGTTTGACACAAATTGGATCGTTGAATGGAATAGGATTTTGCTTGGGTAACATGATCACAAAGCTTGACTTCTTTTACATTTTCCATCTTATGATTCCTCTTGGTGCCAATGTCCAATACTATTCACCAAGTATGGTTAAGATATTGTCAAGTGTCCAAATAAAAATGCTTTAACCTAATTTGGACATTACACACTGTAATTTTGAAAACACTGGTCTAGGTTCTAACACCGAGGCTACTATTTATTCTAAAAAGGTGAAAAATAAACTTTACACTGTAAAATTCTAAATAATAATACTAACCTCAAAGTGCAAATCGTTTTTCAAAATTCGACTCGAAAGTACCTCAAAAAATTCAAAACGTGTTTTCGAACAAGTGTTATTTTGAAAATCGAAAATTGTTTTATTGCACCATAAAATCTTAAATATTCCTCTCAGACTAATGTCGTAGACTGTTTCTCATTCTCACACTCCTAAATATCTCAAATAAATAAAATCGCGTTTCTAGCATCATAGTAAGTAGAAAGCTTGACTATGTTGACAGACTAAAACCTATGCAATTGATTGATTCGTGAAAACTTTTGAGTTCCTAAAATCTAAAGAAATTCATCAATTGAATTTCTGGCGGGCTGTTACATTCATTGATAGCCAAAGTTTTCAAAGGTAAATATTATAGAACTAGCCATATTCTGGATAAACTTGGGACCTCCCCATGTATGATTTGGAGGAGCATTTGGTTTGCAATTGATCTATTGAGAGAAGAGTTGATAGGGAGAGTGGGAAATGGAAAGAGGATTAAGATATGAGGCAACAAATGGCTACCCAAGTCTACATCTGACTACATCCAATCTGCCGTAAAAATTTTGGATCCTGGAGCAAGTGTTAGCGAGCTGAT